>NW_024518095.1:588175-793818 GCF_017590135.1 Pyrgilauda ruficollis
TTCCTTCCTTCCTTCCTTCCTTCCTTCCTTCCTTCCTTCCTTCCTTCCTTCCTTCCTTCCTTCCTTCCTTCCTTTTCTTTCTTTCTCTTTTCACAAACTACTGGTTTTGTATAATATCACCTGGTTGCATCATTAATCTTGCCAAAATAGCACATCATTTTTTGCTGAAATACTACTAGAACCTGTTAGCATCATCTCTTGGTATTCCACAAGGGATTCTTTGTGCAGACAACTGGTTTCCTGAGACCAGACTTAACATCCTGCCTCTCAGTGGGATACTTTCTCCTTCACCAATACTGGGCTGTAATTTAACTTTATTGAGTCTACAGTTCAGAGGAGCTTCAACGCTTAGGCATATATTATATTTTCATGTCTATTCCTCTCCTTTACAAAACCATACTTTGGAAACACATCCTTCTCACACAAATTGCTATAGTGGAGGAAGAGATATTTTGAATACCACTTCTAATAAGCATTAGAACTGGATGCTCTTTCTATCAGTGCTCAGTAATTTAAAGACTACCCAAATGAGAGCTCTATCACCACACCACAGAGTGGAAGTCAAGCCCCTGAAAACAGGGCTGAGGCTCATCATAATTATCTCTCCTCGGAAAATACTTGGTCTTGCTCTGGCACTTTGTAGCAGCAGGAGACCATATTGTCATGATATGCCCTTCCACCAGCATTATCACTTAATTCCCTTCTTTTTGAAGGTTTTTATAGGGATTGGGTGCAGCTGTTTTTCATCAGTCCCTTCTTATTAGAATTTCTAAGAATCCTGATTAATTTAAAGCCTGTTTCAACTGCTGCTTAAGGAGATTGAACATTTTGGCCTGCTTTCACAACATCATTTAAAACATTGTGTGCAGTATTACAAATTTCCTTTTGTTGTTTTTGTGCAAATACATTCATAAACATATTGCTAATGGATACATTTGTCTTATTCTGAGTGGCTTAATTTTTTTATTTCTTCTTTCCCATCTGTTAATTTCTTAAAATGTGTCTAATTTGTAGGATAGGACAAAACCGTGAGGAAATAAATTTAAGCTCTGAGAGGACTGTTGCATACCTAATGCTGAAGGTTGAGTAAAGCTAAAAAGCAGATCCATTGCAGTAACGGAGGACCTTCCATGGCTCTTCTCCAGCTGGTTGACTGTGACTTTTCAGGGATTTAACCTGAAGAAATTCTGAGGGGAAAAGGTTTCTACTTCACCAAACAGTCATTTAGCTATCCTGTAAAGGATTTAGACACCTTTTCATGTTACTTCCCTGCTGAAGATATTTTGGTCTCTCTTTTCTTGAAAACTGCTGTGGTTCTATTTGTTGTGCAGCTGAAACCAAGCCTGAGGAATTGTAGTCTCAGGGCTCCCATCTCCCAGGACTTGAACTTGAGCAGGTCGACAGTGCCCTGAAAACATCCTTCTGTCACTGTTGAATGAAAAGGAGGTGGGCATGGCACCGTGAGAGAGGTTGCCAGAGGCACAGAGCCATGAGAGCACGGCTGCACTGGGCCATGGGCTCCCAGGGAAGGCTGGGGAAGGGCGGCTGCGCTGCACCTGCACTGCTGGCAGCTCTGCAAGCAGACACTGCTGAGCTCTGGGCACACTTGAGTGTCTGTGACACCAAGAACATAGCTCCAGTGCTATGGGGTTGGAAGAGCAGAGGATGGTGCCTTGAAGACCAGCAAGGCTGTGGCTGAGTGCAAATGTCAAAGAAAAATCTCAGCAAGTGCTGAAGAGATGATCTTATAAAGCTAATTGCCTGGAAGCAGGGATATAAATCCTAAAAAATGCCTGTCTGTAGGTTACAAGTATTTCTAAAATATCTTTGTTTTCAATGTCAACTAACTGTCCTTAAAAAACCCAAACAAATAAATAAAATACATTGTTATTTTGTTGATTTCCTGCAGGCAATTGCAGGGATAAGGAAAGTAATTTCCCTATGGAATCTAAAGACTTCTGGTTTGGTTCCGTTTTGGTTTCTTAAGTTCATCCCTTAGATATGTTTCAGCAGATGTAAGTTCTGTTCTCCAGAAATCCCCTTGACTGCATGGCATGACCTCGTTCTCCCATAAAGTCTTTGAAGCATTCTCCCCAGACATTAAAAATATGGTTTTTAAGCTCGTAGGCTCCTGAACTGAGCGAATTCTCCCTGAATCAAGGAGCAAGTTCACTGTTGGAATGCCTGGAAAAGTCGCTCACAAACGTATTTAAAATGTTGGGGCTTTTTGTAATAAACAATATTTCTGTTATTATTTACTATGGTTTCAAGGCAACAGGAGTTTACAGCAATAACAATGATATTAGTACTCAACTGTTAGATAAAATGGAGACATAGCCTAATTATTAATTAGGTGACATGATAGAGCCTGTATGCCTCAACCCAGTTGTCTTCTACTGTAAAAATGCTGTATATTGCATAACACTTCTACCAGTTTATTGGGGGAAAAGGATGAATTAAGGATAGAACACTTTTCTTCTTAGATTACTGCAAAGGCTATACACAACCACCATAAGATTCTTGTTTTAAATACTGTTTATGGTTTTCCTAAGTAATTTGTGTGTTTAATAACACCTTAGTTTTATGCAGGGTATCTAATCAGTCTCACACAGCAAATGTGTTATATGGAGAATACAAACAGTCTCTAAAACAGGAATAGGACCATAGGACATGAGGTTCTGTATCCTTTTAGGCCACATTTGGAGTTTCTAAATCTCAGTAACATAATTTCAGCCTGACTTTTCTCCCCTAACAGGAGTCTACATAATTTTTAAAGTGAATGTGCCAAATGTGCATCAGTGTTACTATGATGCTTTCATTTTCTCATTGGATTGCTCTCTCATTTTCACACTCCCATGGAAGTTCCCCTACTAGTCACAGAAATGTGTAATAGTCAATTTAACAATACATTTCCAAACCCATCCTGTTAAAATAGGTCAGAAATTTACTAAATCGAGCCTGATATTTTTCCTGTTTCAAAAGGGAAAATGTGACCCATTTGAGGATGTTAACACATTTGTAGCTAGGAGGTTCTAGAGAAAAATCTGCAGTAGGACTTTATTTTCAACATTAAAGGGGTTCAATGAAAAATCCATTCTCATATGGCCAGTAGTTAAAAAAAATCAGAACTATAATGCTATCACATTTATTCTGTACAATATTTCCTTATCTAACCCAATTTCACCCTCAGATAGTGATTTGATTCAGGTGTCTAAAGTGACCAGTGAAACTCACTTGCTTGGCAAGTCCCAGTCTTGGTTTTAAAGGGCAGTCTGCAAAGATGTAGCAGGAAAAGATTGGTTTTTGGAAGTCACAATTCAGGTTTCCTTGTGAAGCAGATACACAGGTACAATTCAGAAACTGGTGTCCATTAACATGTACCTGTCTCAGACAATTACCTGATTTTGAATTCCCTTATCTAGTTGTAACACCAGAAATTCTCCATTTTTACAGCAAAGTGCAATGGTGCAATGATGAGGTTAATGGGAGAAGCCTGCAAGAGGCAAAAGAGACACAAGCATGGCTCAACTTACTGGTTCAAAGTGAAGTTGGAGGGACCCTAATGGTGAGTGAAGGGCAGAGAAGGGAAGTTCACTGAGCAAGGCAGAACTTTTGATTTACTGATATTTCACTTAACTGAGCAAATGAATGTAGTCTTTAATAAAACACTTATGTTTCTGATAAGACCAGTCTCTGGTAATTTAGTTAAGCTGTGTTAGTTAGAAGTTAATTCATGGTTACTTGATTCCACTGTTTGCAGCAGGGATATGGTTCAGCTCCAGTGGGTTGCTGATGGAGTGATATGGGCAGCAAAAGGGACTGGTGGGGGCACAGCAAACACTGTGAGGTTTGTACTTGCTGTCATAACACACTTTCTGCTCCTTGCAGCCTTTGGCAGCCAGGGCTGTTAGACCATATTTATAATGCATGGTAAACTTTATTTGTCTATCTAGGTAGCTTTGGATTTTCTGCTGCTAAAAACAAAGAGGGACCATAGATGCAGGGCTAAGTTACTAACTGGATGTTTATTCTCCCTCCATCTTGTTTTACTTTGCTATCAAAACATATTTTGTTTCTGCTAATCTAGAAAATTAAGCTGCAGTAATCTAGGGCCATTTACTCTGAATGAAACCATTCACATGCAGCTTGAATATGCTATAACTTACATAAATTGACTTCACACCTTTAGCTGATTGATTTATTTAACTTTCCCAAGTGACCCTGTGTAGGCAATCCAAAATGTTTAATTAGTAAAATGAGGACTGCCCTACTAGCTGTATCTCTTACAGCTTCTCTCAGTCCCTATCATGCAGTTTTTCATTACTGTGCAAATGTAAATTTTTGCACGGGACCTGAAGCCAGCTTTAGTTCACTGCTTGGACAACACTTTGGACCCAGCCTTCTTCTCACGGCCATGGGATCTTCATTTCCAGCCCTGTTCCTGCAGCACTCTGTCCTCCCACCCAAGCAGATTTACGGGGTCAGGGTTTCTAGTGTCATGTGCCAGGGTGTCATCCTACATTACCCACCCACCCCCATTTTTCTTCTTTCCCTTTCTGACAAATTTTTCTGCTTCTTTATGGTGTTCTGTTAATTTGGTATTTTTCCTGGAACCTTTTCCAACAAGGACTCTCTCAAATACATTTCCTACCAACACAGCACAAAGCAAAGCCCTGATGTAGGAAATCTGTGAGTGCCCCCTCTCGTCTGCTTTCCAGTAAAACAGCTCTGACATCTTTTCCATGGAGGGAGAGGAGACTACAATAATTTGGCTTAATCAGTCCATTTGCATTTCTTTACAGACTGAAATGGAATAAAATAGAGAAGTTCACAGCATGATAAATGTAGATGCCTGCACATACTTGCAGAGTGCAAGGTTGGGCTGTCCCTTCTCCTGGGTGTGAAGGAGATTCAAAAGGCACATGTAATATTAGTTTTTCTGCCTACTCCACATTCCTCAGTTTTTTCTCTGCAGACGGAGAAATGCTTTTGGTATTGCTTTGATCAGAAAGATCACAGATGATAAAATATTCCCTTTTTTCTCAGCCCTGCTTGAACCTTGGGATTCACTTTTCCTTGAAACAGTTTCTTCAAAATGGTTACACCACAATATGAAGAAGTCTGATTTCCCAGCTCATCAGACCCATAAATATTAACATTCTTACAGCCCCTCTAGAATAAAATAGGGAAAAAAAGTCTATCCTTTTGAAATGTCCTAGGTGATGAGAATGGAAGTGGCAAACGGAGGCCACACGAAGGGCTTGCGGGAGCATGGATCCCCTGTGGTTACTCTAGCTCGGCTGTCATCTTCAGAGCCAAGTCTGCAGAGCAGGGCTCTGTCAGGGCACTGTACAGCAGGATGGCTCTGGACAGAGAAGGCTGTGGGTTGGAGCCACTGGGAGGTGATTCGTGCAATCTGCACACTCAAAAATGGCCTTGGGCTGAAATCATCAGCTCCTTGCAGTTAGATGAACATGGAGAATATGTAGGGCTTGAATACAGAAATCCTAATCTGTGGGTTTAAATATTTCCCCTCAAAACTCCTGAAATATTTTTGTGTCATTAATTGAAAGTCTGCAACGCAGCCTGATTTTTGTTCTCTCTTTGCATTGTTTTCATTCTCCTGCGCAACTTTTGGTTTGCTGGCTGGAAAGCGACCCCTGGAGACAAAGTTAATCTTATTTCAGGAACTGTGCCCGCAAAACAAGGAGATGACTGTTGAGTTCTGGATACAATTAAATTTTAAAAAAACTGCATTGCAGCACTGGAGTCTGTGTGAAGGCAGTACTGGGAAGCAGGGCCACTCTGACAGTGAATAGAGGCTCTGACTTGCAGGTAACATGCAAGCCCAAGGCTCTGTTTTCCCACTAGCACTTCTAGATGTCAGGACTTTGTCATTACCATCCAATCAATATGGTGCTGTGGCTAGCCTAATTACCTCCAGTTCTTTAATTAGGCCAGCCAGGATGCTATGCTAATGTGACCAGGCTGCGTTGGGACTTCAGCAAGTGTCTCTGCACATCTTTGCACTGCACAGACCTGTCAGCTTGATGGGATTTGAGAGGCCACCCTGAGCTATGAGGGATGTGGACAGTGCACTCGTGGTGTTTGTTTGGTGCTCAGCCCTTGCTGAAGGACCAGATTTGGTCTGACTGAGCAGCTTGTGTGCTTTGTTCGTGCTGGAGTTCTCTCCTGGGGAAGTGAATGATCCTGTAGCAATTGGCAGGACCAAAACATATTTCAGGGCTTTGCCTTAGTAATCTCCAAATAATTGCCTCCTCAGTCACAGTTTCTGTCTCCTGGGTAGATTCCATTGAGGAGAGAGTTCATGTCTCACTCTTATTATAACTGAGTTAAAAATCAGTCATCTGTGAAAGAGAATCCACCAGAAATGGCATTTGATGAGTTCCAGCGGCTTGAGAAAGGACACTGCTCCCAGGCCCACAGGATGGGCTGACACCAGCCCCCTCCTCCTCCACCTAGCCCAAGTGTCCCAGCAAGGTGATTTCACTTATCTCTGATCTAGTCCCATTTTTTTTTCCAAGCCCTTCAATGCTGACATATTATTTTTATTTTCTTTACAGCTCTGTGGTATTTACACTTTCCTAGGATAATCTTCCCAGATGAGACTGCGCTGTATTGCCTTGGATCTCTGCCAAAAAGAATTACAGATGTTTCAAAGGAAATGTGCAGAAACCATGTGGCTGAAACAGAATAAATTATGCTTAAAATGAAGGAAATGTCCTAATAAGTGAGAAATGCACCAATTTCTCTGAGAGCTTTTTTTTCCCTGCCTCTACCACCTGTGTTTATTTTTTGGTTTTTTTACTTTACTGTGTGATACAGCAGATGGTTCTTTCACATGAAAAAGTCTGCAGTAAGGCCAAGGTTGGAGAGGATTTTTAGAATTTCTGAAATTTTCTAACTTCAGAGTACTTTACTAAAATTTGCAGATGTGTTTCTTTGTCTGTACAACCAGAAAACATGGTTCTGGAGCAGCTCTTGGAATTGCAAGCCCTCCCTGACAAACTACAAATGTAACACTTGACCCAGTCATCAGGCAGAGCCCCAAGTGTTGGCAGAAGCATCCCCACCTTGAATCAGTGGAGTGAAATGAGCTCCTGAAGTCACCTGGATGATACATCTCATTTTCTGTCTGCAACAGGCTGTGAGAGACTGGAATATTAAGGGTTATAATGACTCAAATGATCAACCTGTGCAAAAGCAGGGGAGATTTGCTGACAGGTAACAGCCCAAGTGCAGAGGGTGTGAGCACCCACCACCAGAGGCTGCATGCTGGAGTGTGAGCCAGGTAAGGACAGAAGCAGCTCCTGCCTGCTGGGATTGTGCTTTCACCATGCCAATGTCCTCCTTGCACAACTGGCTCAGATGTGAAAACTCCACTCTGGAGAAGTATCAGGGCATTCCCACGTAGACCTAGCCCCCTCTGAGGGGGCATAACTGGTTCAACTGCCCTGATGTGACAGGAGGCTGTCACATCATGTCTCAAAGACCCCCAAAGCGCCTCCAGACTCATTTCTGGGTCCTTCCACCAGAGGACTGCATGTGATACACAGTGTTGCATCAGATGGTATAAAACTCTCTACCCTGCCCAGGGTGGGTATCTGGACATTCCATAAACATAAACTTATAGAAACCCCTTGAGCTCCTGTGTTTCGTGGGCTTCCCCCACTCCTGATGGATGAAGACTGAGACCATCACTTCTGCCAACAGACTTTGAAACTGAAGCAATCTCATTGCTGGCTCCACAGCTGGTGGGATCTTTGTACTTTTATCTTCTTTTTATCTTCCTTTCTTTTCCTTATACATTTTCTTAAGTATTATTTTTTATGTTTTTATATTTCTGTATTTCTACATAAGGAAAATGGCTAAACACCTCCTTTCTATTTCAACCAGATCATTAGGAAATAAACCTGCTGATCATTTAGTGCCATTTCTCTCTGATCCTCCCCAAGGGATCTATCATTAACTAGAACCTCAGTTACCCCTGTTTCAGAGAGGAGCATTACTCCTTTTTGGTCTTCCTGTAGCTGTATCCCAGGAGAAACTGCAAACTTGAGTGATGTCTTGTCTCCCTGCTTTCCAATGATCTCCTTTATTTAGCAATGCCCATTGCCTATATGTACTCCATATATGCACATACATGTACTCCAACAATCTAAAATACTTCTCTCCAGCTAATTTTAGACGTTTCCTTTTTTAACTTCCCTTGAAAAGCCTGGCCCAAAGTCTCAGAAAACCTGGTTCAACAGAACATGCCAGATTTTTACACCTTCCTTGCCAAACCACAGCTTCTAATTAAATATCTGATGGGATCATCTAGTCATTCTGGAGAAAAGGCATTTCTATCCATTTCAGTCGGGAAAATACTTAGATTAAAGTTTATCTGAGGGTATTTTCCCACATATTTGTACTTTTTGCTGGATTTTCCTCTTCTGTGTTTGACTGCTTTAATTTATCATATTTTCATGCTATCAAAGCTCAGGTTCCCTGAAGAACCATGAGAGGCACAGTTAATAACATTCATGAGATGAGGTCATCTGTCCTGTTATGGAAGAAAGTTGTAACTCCACGGGAATTTCATTGTAATTTAGCAAGCATTTGTGTCTCCTTATTTGAAAGCTTTTCTGGATAATGAATTGCAATCCCTTAGGCATTCCATAATAGCTCTTATTTATGTAATACTATATCTTCTGTGCATTTCTAATACTAAAAAAGTCCATGTCAAGCTAAATGATCAAAACTGAATGTAGTTTCCTCAGTGTAATTTAGCCCAAATTTGAATTCCTTTCTAGCTATGTATTTTAATTATGCAAACTAGGGACTCAAAGTAATTTTGCCATGTTAACAGAAAGGACAACTGATTTTCCCAATGTGAAAAAATGCAAATCTCCTCAGCCTTTGCTTGGTTCCCAGACTTACTGTATTTTGATGCATCTTAGAACTCGGTTTACCATGTGCACAGAGTCACCTCTCAGGATCTCACTGTCCTGAGTGTGGGCTGTAAATGTGTCATTTTGCTTTTGCAGTTCATGAGTGAGCTATAGGCTGCCCATCGGTTTTTTGGTAAAGTGTTCCCTGGCTGTCTGGTCTGCATTTGGGAAGAGGCTGAGCTTTTTCTCACTAGAAGTATTCTAAACCACTGAGTGGAACTGAATCCTGAGCCTGTTCTCAGCTCCCCATGCACCCTGTAACACCAAGCAGGGTGCCCAGCTAGGGCTCTCGCACTGCTGGATCTGCACAGGCTGTCCTGTGTCACTTGACACACTGCAGCCATTGTCTCCCCAGGTTCCCCTCAGCAGCCACAATCATGCCTTCCCTGGCTCTGCTATCACAGCCACATGGATTGTTTTCCTTCAGACTCCAATAATAAGTCAATTAGGGCAGGATTAGCCTCTGGGAAGTGAAACCAGTTAGTCTCTCTCTCTCAGAATGAGGACCTTAAATGATCTTCTTGAAGAGTTTGATTCCCTTCCTTTTGCTTTCTTTTTTCCTGCAATTCATCAAATCCTTTCTCTTCTAATTAGCTTGCCAGTAGCCCTCTATCAAGAATTTCTCTCATTAACTTACAGACAAGAGTCCTCTGTAGCATGTTGTCAGGCTACAGCCAAATTTGGTGTCTGGTAGAGCAGGAAAACAAACAAAAACCCATCCCACCTCCAAAAATACTCTTCCTAACCCTGTGCAAAGTTTTCACACAGAAACAAGCTCATTTTCCTCCCTGGCTGACACTCCCATTTCACTCCTCTAGCCATTGGGAAGAATCATGGTGATCTATTTTATAAACACCAGCAGGCCAGTGTTTAGAGAAGGGGACAAATTTCTGGTCACAATTTTCATTTCCTGGATTAAGACAGGGAGAAAAAATGTGGTTAGCCAATATAAATGAGTTTTGGCATTTTTCTGTGTTAAAAGGTAAACAAATTCAAAATATCAGCCAGTTTGCTGTGGCTAGAATGCAAAGGATCAGCACCAGCTCCTCAACATCACATCCAAGCCTTGCTCCAATCCTCCTCCTGTTTGCCAGGCTGATTTATGAGGGCAGTTTTTCCAATGGCATTTGCTCTGGAAGACCCTTAGGGTTATGAGTTTGCCCACTGCAGTTTCCCAGAGCCTCTGCTCCCGCAGGAACAGCAGCTGAGACTGGGAGTGGCAACTACAGGAAAGGCGTGGAAAACGCCAGGGAAGCACTCCAGCTGTGAGCACAGCTGTGTGAGGTCTCCCTGAATCCCCTGCTACTGCCCCAAGCCATGCAGGGACTTTTCCATGGTGTTTGGAATTTTTGCATTGTTTCATACAAGATGTATGATGCAGGTTTTGCTGCAGGGCCTCAACCATTGGTAAGGAACAAGAGGAGGCAGAGCCTGACAACAAAATCTACTGGGAAATGAGTTTCTGAGGAGTTATTAAGAAAAAAACCTACAAAGACCCTGGAGCCTGGCTGTGGACCTCTTTAAGATGTTTCCTCAGAGCATGATGCAGGTTTTTCTGCAGGGCCTTAACCATTAGTAAGGAAGAGGAGGCAGAGTCTGGCAACAAAATCTGCTGGGAAATGAGTTTCTGAGGAGTTAAGAAAAAAACCTGCAAAGACCCTGGAGCCTGGCTGTGGACCTCTTTAAGATGTCTCCTCAGAGCCATAGAAAATATGCATCTTGTTTCCAAACAAATCACTCTAACTGCAATCTGGCTATAACATGGGCCTTGATTTATCAAAGAGCATATCAGAAAAATATAAGTGAATGACAACATGGATTGTTTTGCAAGCAAACCTTTTGAGAAAAGACAGTTGTTTTCAAATCTGGAAATGCAACTTCTGCTTCCAGCTTTTCTACCTGTTGGGTGCAAGGGGTCTGCAGATGCAGCTGGATGCTCTGGGTGTTCTGAATTGCATACTCATGAATCTTCATCTTCTGAACAGCAATGCATCCTATATTTTAAACTTAATAAAGCAAATATCTGTTGACAGAGAATCAGAGGCTACTGCCAGGTAGGGCCAGTAAGAGAGACAAATGCAGGGATGTGCACACAGACAGCACCCAGGCAGCTGCCAGGCACCACTCAGTCGATTCTGCTGGCAGCTTTGCACAGAAACCTCAGCAGCACCAGTGCCTGCCACGGCTCTCCCTGCCAAAGAGCTCCCAGCCATCCAGGCTGGACTGCCTGTGCAACAGGCTCTTCTCAGCATCCTCCTCCTGGCACTGCAGCTGTGATTAACAGCCCAGCCAGACTGGGCCAGGGGCCTCTTGATATATTCGCTATTTTAGAACAAAGCCATCATTCTCCAGGGCAGTTGAATGTGCCATAATGAACCGAAATAAGGCAGAATGTAAAGGCTGGGAGATACAGGCACACTGCTGGAAAGCAAAGTCATTAAAAATAATGAGCAGCCTTTCACTTCCTTCTTTTTATTAACTTTCTGCAGAGGACAACCTGGCACTTTATTTTTAACACAGTCTCCACTTTACTAATATCTGTCAGACAGATGGCTAATTTTTTTTTCCACAACATGCTCCAAAATATTTGGAGAAGGAAAGGAAAGGAAAGGAAAGGAAAGGAAAGGAAAGGAAAGGAAAGGAAAGGAAAGGAAAGGAAAGGAAAGGAAAGGAAAGGAAAGGAAAGGACCTGAGCTCTCCCCTCCCAATTTCTTCTTCTCTGTGTACGTCAGATAGCTTCTTTTGCAATAACTTCTCTGAATTCAGCAACTCCTGCTACACTTTGTGGCAATCACATGAAAAGCAATGCAAAAGATGCCACACCCAGCAGCATTTGAAGCATGTGTCTATTAACCATCAGTAACAATTAGTGAGAATTTGAATGAATAAAGTTTTGCAATCTCTTCCTTGGGACAGAGGCATGTCTATAGCCACAGACAGAGCCCTGGTTTCCAGACTGGGTCTTGGTGAGTGAGTCCTGCTCTGCAGAGCAGAGCTGAAGCAGGTGAAGGGATCCACCAAGCATTGCATGTCTTGGGTTGAAGTGGTTGCTCAGGCACAACTCCACAGCCCTTAGAAAGGTCTGAGCATCAGAAACCAGGCTGTTACTTGCTCTAGCAGCTCTGCCTTCTATAACCACAGAAACCTCCAGCCCTAGCTTGGAAACATAAGCCCAGATCCTCACCCCATTCCCTGGACCAACATCCTTGGGCTCCTGTGCCCATGCCAGCTGCCCAGGCTCGTAGCCCTTTGTTGACACTGAGGCACCAAGTACACTGAAGGTTAAGCTTAGCAACAAGCAAAGCTAGAACATTCCATTGCTGTAATCAGACATGTGGCTCAAATCATTGCTCTAGATCTAAAGAGCTGTTGAGCAGGATTTAGACTTCTAATTTACACTTGCAATTTGTCTTGTTGCAGCTTTAAGCTGAGGTGGTAATTTATTACTGTAATTCTACCATCCTGGCCAAGACCTCCTGGAATCCTAAAAAACAAAGCCTCTCCCCAGGCCCCCTTGGGTAAGATTTGTCCCTGATGTCCCTTTAGATGGGTTCTTAATTTCTGCACTCACAGGACTTCTGTGCTTGGATCACAAAAAAAAAAAAAAAAATCTGCTGTGAGGCCAGAAATTAATATTTCAGAATGGTGTAAGATAAACTGAATGAAGCATCAAAATGAATAAGCAACATATTTGCATCAGGCTTGAGAAGGGGGTGGGTGGAAAGGGAGAGAGAGCTTGCTGAAGATAGACAGCAATATCACACAGCCCTGAACTACCTGCTGGCTACAGTCTGAAATGTTGGGAAAGCATCAGAGGGAGAGCAAAAAGAGCCATGAGCAGCATTTTAGTGCTCTCCTGGTCTGCTCAAGCCATGTACAACCCCATGCAGAGCCTCCCACTGAATTTAGCTTCAGAGGATGGCACTCTGCAGCCACAGGGACCCAAATAATCCTTTACAAACACCTTCACAAGATGCTGCATGGTGATTTGGGGTCTATGGTATAAAGGTCTAACAACTTTGTGTAGGCATTTTCCTATATGTCTGTAGCAAAGCTCCTATAGTTCATGTCAGCCATGTTAGTCAGGATTTACAGGGCTGTCATGATAACCTAGTGCTGATCCCTTGATAAGAGAACAAATATTTAAGTCTGGGTTGGTTGCAAATATTTGCACTGGAGTTGTGCTTCCCAGTTGTAACTGATAAAATGAGTGCTGCCATTTCTGTAGAGGAAGGTCTGGGGACATTTTCTCGATACCTTCCCGAGGGATATCTCTGTGAGTTTGCAATCCATTCTCTGCCTAGTTTTACAGCCCCTTCCAGCAGCAGCAGAATGGACAAGCTCATACACTGGCAGCAGGTCTTCATTTCAGATCAGATGCTGAATTTTCTAAGTTAAATATTTTTAGAATTTCCTATTTGTGTCTGTGTTTATGTGTACAGCTATGTGTAAAGATATGCCTGTCCTAGTTGGGACTGAGTCAAATTTTTAAAAATCTTAAACTTTTCATGAGCAGCATGAAACAGCAAAGCCTTTGTTTCAGTCAATTCACTACAGAGGCCAGAGGAAATTCAGTTAAGAGAAAAATATTCCTTGTGCTTATGCATCATCATGTATTAATCGTCTTCCTCCTGTTCCACAAATTGCTTTGGGCTGTACTGGTATACAAGGTATACATCAGCTGAGGATTTGTTTTTGAAATCCCTTTTGGGTTTGCACTCCAGCAGGGCCTGTGCCAGAGACTATCTCTGACAGCACAGAGAAGATATGAACTGTAATTGATTGTGCTCCTGAGAGCTTTTCTTCCTGTTTGTGTGTGTGCATGAGAGAGAGAGGGAGAGGGAGAGAGAGACTGTCTTTTATCTTTTGCCAAAAGTGGCTTTAATCCAGCACTGAGCTTTTCTTCACTCATGTTCTGAAATGCTCAACATTATGTGTTTTCAGGGTGGGATCAGAAAAAGGCAGCTTTCAGAGAACATCTTGCTCCAGAAATTTCAGAAAGAAGCCCTTTTTCTTTAGCTGAGGCGCAAGGGAGGCAGCAGCAGTGATGACAGAGCTCATTTTTGAAGACATGGAGAGAGTGGCATTGCCACACCATGCCAGCCCCCTGCCATGCTGAAGGACTCTGTCAGCAGAGCACTGCCAGATCATGCCAGGGCAGTTAGAGGGGTCACAGCTTGTCTCTTCTCTGCCTCCTTACATCCCCTTCTCCTGCCCAAGTCCCTGTCCTGCTACATGGGATACTGTGGTGTGGAGGACTGGGTTTCATATCCAGCCTGCAGCCAGTGAGGAGAAGGCTACTCTGACAGAAAGTGGAATGACATGGACCACTTTCACTGCTGCTACATCAGCCCATCTTAATGCCTGTAAATCAGAATCATAGGGAAAGGGAGATTATAGACGGTAGTAGCACCCTGACCAATCATATACTGAAGTTCTCTGATGACAGGGGATTCTACCACATCCTGGAGATGTTATTCCAATAAATGATTGCTTTCACTGAAATAATTTTTTCTGTATACTGAGATGAAACATCTCAGTGCCACTTGTACCTGGTGTCCCTTGTCTCCCTATGTGGCTCCTGGTGGAGAGAGATTCCATCCTCTTTGTAGGTGTCTTTTAAATATTGGAAGGTTATGGATCTGTTCCTTCTGGAAGACATTCCAAAGAACATAAAACATAGGAAATGTTTGGGACAGCCAGAGTGGACTGAGTGATGAACAGCCTGGTTGGTAGTCCTCTGTACTGAGGTGACTGGGAATCAGACAGGGGAGAGCAGGACGTGTTGTTTTCTCTAACTAAAGCAAGGCTCTCTACAGTATCCTTGGAGCCAAACTGGTGAGACATGGGCAAGTGCAGGATATGTGAAAATTGATTCATTGGATGGTGACCAGCAGGGCTTGTTCAGTCCAGAGAAGAGATGTCTTTGGAGGGACCTTATTCCTGTCTGCAAAAATTTAATGGAGTCATAGGGAAGAAGAAACCGTATTCTATTTGGAAGTGTGTAAGGCAGCAGACATAAATTGCAATAGAGAAAATTCCAATTAGATATCAAGATAGATTTTTTTTTCTCAGTATGAGGATTGTCAAACACTGGAAGAGGGTTCCCAGAGACTGTGAAATCTCCATTGTTGAAGATATTCAAAACTCAAATTTACAATTGGATTCTGAGCAACTTGATCTACTTGGCCTTCTAGTTGGAAAGCCAATTAGGAACAAAGAGATGGAGCTCTGCATTTTGTGTGGTATTTTTCATTCACATCTTAATTATTTTCCCCCCTCATTCTTGTATAGGGCCAAGAAGTAGCCCCTGTGGGGCCTGATTTTAAAGAAGAGTCATCTGTGGGTGTTTTCTCTTCTACAGTTACCTTTTCTTTGCTTCTTCTAATGAAAAATCTCACAATGATTGTATTAAATGCTCTAAAGAAGTCTAAATGACTTTATAATCTTAAAACCTTTATAAACCAACTTTATTTTGCTAAATATTCTGTGTTAAAATAGCTTGAAAAATGATTTTGTGTGAGCCCGGTGAACTGTTTTCCATAAAGCCAGATCAAGTGGCATGGTTGATAGCACTGAGTTGCAAAGGGAACGTTTCATCAGTAACTCTGATGTTTTGCCCAGGATTGATGGCAAGCCCAGAAGCCTGCTTTTGGATCACTGTATTTATGCCTTTAAAATAGTGGCACACCTTAAGGTCTTTCTTACAGGCCTCTGGAAACATAAGTCAAAACTTTCCCAGCTGGATGCCAAAGACTGCACATTTAAATAATGTTTGCAAAGACCATGAGAATGGCAAATGCTTAAAAACAGGGCATGTTTATTTATGTGTTGAACATGGGTTTAGGCTCTAGCTTCTTATATGAAAATTACACAAGTGTGAATAACCCACTTCCAGACAAGCGTGGTTATGCTTGTGATCATCTTTGCTCATATGCAAAAACATGCTAGAAGTGGGTGTGGACAGCAGGAGCTCACAGAGCATGGTGGTGCCAGCAGGGGAGGGCAGCATTTCCTCCACCATCAGGTTCCAAATGCAGCATCAAACAACAGCAGAGGTGTGGAACATACAACATGGGGATGCACCTGCGTGGGAATTTGCCATGGAGTGGGTATGGGATGGAGATTATTGGCATTTGAAGAAAGAGATACAGAGATGCAGGGAGAGAGAGGGAGGGAGGGAGAGAGAGGGGGGGAGAGAATAACCCTTAAAATTAGATATAAAGTGGGAAAATGATAAGTCCTGCCAAGTCCTACTAAGCTACTGCTGCTGAGGACAGGGCTGTCCCCAGGTTCAAGCCACTGCATGCACTGCCACTCACACTGCCATCAAAGTGTGCTTTTCCAACTGGCTGCATTCCATCTCCCGGTCTAGGAGTTGCATACTGCTACAAAAAAACCTGACTGAAACTCATATGTAGTGTTAAAAATCATGAGCACAAATCAGACAAATCATGTCACAAATCAGACTGTGTTGGTTGTGGCCAAAATCCATAGGAAAGGAATTCACACCAAATGCCTTTGCAGTGCAGAGGGTGGGAGGTGAGATTTTGGAGGTGATCTAAGTACGCGCCTCAGCAGAGATGATTTTCCTGCACGGGCTCACGTGGGTGCATCATATCTGATAGTCAAACAAGCTTGTTTAGAACAAGCTGAGCATCTCTGCACACGCTGTTTTATCACAAAAGCTTTGGCTCCTGAATGCATAAATAATTTTTGAGTGGTACTTCTGGCCAGAAATGGAATATATTTAGAGACCAAGTTCGTACTTAAATCACTGAGAATTAGATGACTAAATACCTTTGAAAATCTGGTCATGTGTCTTTCAAGCCACTGAAATGCCTCTGTAAGTCTCAGCAAAGGATTAATCTGATCTTGTCACCTACTGATGGAAACTCACAGGTACAGCTAGGAATGTATTTTCTTCACAATCTTTTTCAGGTGCCAGAAGGGCTGGAGCCATTCAGTCTGTTAAACTCAGCTCCCACCTTAACCAAAATAAAGAGCTGGTATTTACACTGTACCTTGAGAATGTAATTTTTATTGTTTCTAAAACAATAGGACCCTGAGAAACAACTGTTTCTAATAATGGACAATACTGTCGCCCTTCAAAGACCAGCAGTTTATAGTGTGCCATCTCTAATACCCAGTCTGAGGGCACAACTTCCAAGAGGCAAATTCTGCAGTTCAGGCCCCATTCAGGTTCCTCTGCTTGGTTGCCCAAAGAAGAAACTATCCCAAACTGACCATAGTTAAGTACAAAAAGAAAATCGAATAAAATATTTTGGGACTAAGTGTAAGGGAGAGTGTTACCAGCTCTCCCTAGCACCTCACTTCTTCTACAACCTCACTTCTTTCCCATCATATTTATTCCTGGTCTTGTCTCTGGAGAGCACTGCTCTTCAGTGGTTACCTTTCTCATGCCTAATGTACCATGCCACTTTTCTATGCTTAATTCAGAAATGAAGAAATTTATGGACCAAAAGACCTCACACAAAAAGAATCATGGGGGGGCAGGGGGAGGGAAAGGAAGCAGTCTGGCAAAGGGATGGATCAGAAGCAATAAAAGTACTTTTCCCTCTCCAGCATTTAGGGAACTTGTAATTCCTAATGTGGAAGGACTGAAACTTGCTATGTAGTCCTGAAATTAATTTAAAATACAATCAACAAAGTACTTTAAAAGAATGAACATCTGCCAAATGCGTAACCCATTAGAATATGCCCAAAGTATATTATATAAGCAGACTTTAATGCAGCTGCATGGTAGAAAAATATTTGGAGTCCCTAAGACTGTACAGAGCAGAAATCAAAATGATGTATTATTAGAATTGTTTTGTCACCATCTTGTGGGACATTAGGGTAACATCTGGCTTGCTCCTGATTTCAGTTTTTGGGTTCAATGTGTGCTGAAGAAAATGGTAAGAAAGTGACTGTTCTAATATTACACTGGTGTAATATAAGCATACCATACTGCAAAATTTCGGATCACTTCAAGTGCACTTTAGGGCTCCTGCAGCTTTATTGTGCTGCTGAGCAAACTTTCTAATTTGCAGGTCAAATCATTCTCTCAAAGGGAGCATGCAGATTCTTATAAAAGTTGGCACAATAAAGGGGGAAGAGAAATCAGATTGCTAATGTAAACAGCTATGTCTTCTCAGAGAATGTCTCTGTTTCAGCCATCTGATTTCAAGTGGTTTCCTTAAGCCCTAATTTATTACTTCAAATTCAGAAACTGTGCCTAGTCTGAAGACGAGTAAGAAATATGCTCCCTCTCTCCATTGGTCCAAGCAGTTGGTGTCTGATGTAGACTTTTCTGGGTAAATGTGAACCAGATGTTTCCAAATCCTAATTTGTGAACTTCTGTCCCAGGTTTCTATGGTGAGGCGTTGCAAGAAAGCTGCTCAGCAGTAAAGGGCTGTCTGGGTAAGCGTGCTGCTCCAGACACCCTTCAGTGTCACAGCACTTTTATTCTTGTGCTTGGCCACCAAAACACAAACCTCTCTCTAGGGCCACTGAACAGCACCCAGCATTGCAAAATACATTTGTAGAGAACAAACACACCATACTGTGTGTTTCTAGGAGAGGTGCCAAGCCTGTGTGGGCTCATTATGGCAATCCCTCTGTGCCAGCTCTGCCCATGGAAGCCACCTCACAGCCTGCTGCTGCTGTGACAGCCAAGCACATCGTATCTGAGAGGTCTGTGACAGAGATATCTGGAGTCAGATCGTATTTCCCAACTATTAAAAAAACTTCCATTGAAATAAAAGTAGAGGACGTGGCACCACTTTATGTTATTCAAAACCACAAATTCCCCCTCTCCTACAATCTTCTGGAATTACAGACTCTTCTGCACTTCTTAAAAATTTGATATGTTTTTGTCAAGTGAGCATTGTCCCCCTTCAAAATGCACCCAGGGAAGTTTAGTGTTCCAGTTTAGCATTGCTGTTTACGAGAAGACGGAAGGCTGATACTGACCCAGCACAACACCATGCAAGGGAAATGTATTAGCAAGAGTTTCTTCACTGCATTTACCCCACCTTTTGCAGCAAATGTGTCTAGGAATGATGCTCTGGGGCCAAGGTGAAGAGAGTAAGCTGTCTGGGAAAGGAACAAGGAGAATTTCTTTGCTGTCAGCACAGGGCTGCTCCTGGGCCAGCAAATGAAAAAGTGCTGAGACATGAGGTGACCTCTGTCTTGCTGGCTCTGGCATTAAGTTATTGACACATTTCTTGGTGCTATTTCTTGGTGCTATTTTGGCCTCTGCTCTTCTCTGGACTGTGTGTGGGCACATTTTGGAGCAGCATGTGCCAGAGCAGCAAGCAGGGACCCTGCCTTGGAGTGGGGATTTATACCTATATATACCCCACTCGTGGAGATGAACTGTGTTTGCTGTTTTGTACTACTACTTAGTAGAACAGATGAGGCAGTCCACGAAAACAAGAGTTGAGTTGATGCCTGGCAAGACCTGTTCAATATTTCTTGTTTGTACTGAGTCCCATTTTCTTGTTAAGAAGCACCTTTGAGTCTAAATGCAGGTATGCAGAGAGCTGGATGGGAAATCATCAGATCTTTTCCCAGATTTTAACAGCACATCACCTCATGTCTTTCACTGCTCAGTGTTTTACAGCCCCCCTGTCCCAAAGCCTCTGGGTATATGAAATAGACCACTGATGTCAGTTGGAGCATCTTATTATAACAGTAAAATTACTTGTAAAATTTGTCACATGTAATAAATATTACGAGCAGTCAAGGATCTTAAACCACCCGACTCAAGATTTGAAGAAGGCATCTTTCATGTCTGATGTGCCTTTCTCTTTCCAGTGAGCTGAAAGGCTGCTGGCTCCTGGCCTTCAGCAGGGCAGAATGAGGTCTGTCCTGAGCAGGAGGCAGCAAACACCCCAGTGCCCAGCCTGGAGCTGCGCACCGGACACACGGGCTCCTTGGCAGCACCTGCAGGAAGAACTATGAGACTGATTCTGGGGAACCAGCTACCGCAGTGCCCCTTGCTGACGTGGAGGCATGAGCTCTGTGCTGACTGCTGAAGCCCAGGCTGGAAGCCAGCAGCTCCCTGCCTCCCACCTCACAGCCCAGCCCTCATGATGACAAAGAATCAGCACATTATCACTGGAGAAAGGACAGGGTCAATGAGCTTTCCAGATGAACAAGCAGGATTTTATACATGCAAGGGAGATTCTTGGACATACTCTGCAGTTCAGCAAATGGGATCATGCTTTTTTTAGGCAGAAGATCTAGATTTGAGACTATCATCTGCTAGTTGAAACTATATAGGGATGACAACCTGTCTTCTGCATGCCAAGAGGTCATTTTAATGTCCTCATATTATTGTTCTGATATCTTTAGCACATACTTGGCATAGCACTGATCATATCATTTAGCTTTGGCTCGTATGGTAAAGGCAGTATGAAGTAGCAGCACAGTATGCAGCTAAATCTTTAAAGCAAAATATGCCCTCGGATTTGCACGAAATTTCTGCTTTCAAAGCAAGTGATTCTTGTGTAGCATTGGGAATTTAACTGGCAACTTTTCAAGTAAGACAGAAGTTTCAAATAGCAGCTCCTGATGAAAAAAAATACCACACGAGTAACTGTGTTACAACATTTATCCTGTATTTCTCTCAGCAACAGCGCATTTTGAAAGATAACAATTCTGAAAAATAACCACATGCTTTGTCCTGAACACAATGCTAGAGGAAGGTATATGGCCAGGAACAAACATCCAAAAAAACCCCTAAAGCCTGAGGTTTTAAGCATGGGGAACTGGATCCTCATAGAAGATCTGTGCAGCAGTGCAGACTTACGTGGGTATTACTGGGGTTCAGTGAAGGGCTAGAAGTGTGGCCTGCTATGGTGGCTTGTGGAATCAGACCCAGAAGCCTTTTCTTGTACTGAAAAATGGTCATGCCTATTCACATACATTTTTTGTAATGTACCATGTTACTAAGAAAGCTAAACACCTTTGCCACATTGGTGCTCATGCTTGTGTTAGGTTACGCCTTTTGATATGGAAGATGCCACCGGCTTGATCAAGAATGTGAATGTGGGCATGGGTAAAAATATTTAAATACTAAAATACCTGGTTGCTTGAATGTGTGATCCTAGGGCAGCATCATTAAATAAGAGACCTCACCTTTTTCAGTGAATAAAGCAGAAAGAAAATCTTTTAAAGAACTGATGTATCCAGAAGAGTTGTTTTTTGGTTAGAAAAGTCAAGCACTCAAGAGGTATGAAATAATGTTTGCAGCGTACAATACAAAACAAAGAGAAAAAGTCACTGAGCAGTGCAAAATTGCCTGTAGATACATTTTTTAAATTAAAATTTTATAGCTCTGACAGCTTATATATAATTTAATATAGCAATAAAAACACAACACTGGTAATAATGGTGAGGGGGTTGCTTGCACAGGAGCTAGGTAAGCTTTTCAGGTAGCCAGAAGCACATTTCCTTATTAAAGTTCTCTCTCTCTCTCTCCCTCTGCTTAAGCAGGGTGTAAGTTACTGCTGGAAACTGTGCTCCACTCTTCACTTCCTCTGCTGCTTGGGAAATACTCTGAACATTGAATTTCATATGAGGCAATGCTGTCGACAGCTGGTCAGACAAACACATTGCAGTAGGCTAAGCTTCCAGCCCAAAAAGCATCTCCCTTTTTATGCCTGCCTATCTGCATTCCCCAGAGACCTGTCTCAAAATAATCTCTCAGTAAATATTTGGCAGCATGATACCAAAATTCACTTGTCCACAAAAGAAAAAGCAGCAACGACTCTCTAATCCTGCCATGGAAGAGTGGCTTCTAGAAGCAAAATAATGTCATTCTTCACTGTGCACTTTCTGGTCCTGCTTTTATGTCAGCACACAGGTTGTGTGGTTTCCCTTGAGGTAGCAGATATGAATTTACTTCTTTTCCCTTCTTTCTTGGGAGTTAGAAGTGGAAATTTAGCTAAGGAACTGGAGACACTTAATTTTCTGGCAAAGGTAGTAATAAACCCAAGACAGAAAACAATAATTGAAGGGCAAAAGAATTCTTATTTAAATACCTTGTAAACCCTGACTAAAGGGGCTACTGGTAGCAGGCAGCCTTCTTAGCCCTGTCTGATCTGCAGAGCTTCCAGGAATACAAACGCTAGCAAGGCTGCTGTTTTCTTTACTGAGGTGTACAATAAATGTTTTTACAACAAGCTTTTCTGCAAGATGTTTTAAATACAAAACACTAAAATGAAACTTTTTGCTCTCTGGTTTTACAAACATAAATTTCGATTTGTGTTCTGTGCAACCACATTTGTAATTATTCAATCTTCCAAAAGTAAATTAAAAAGCTCATGGACAATGATGAACTGACCATGAATGTCATTACCATGGTCAATAAATGACTGCCAGAGACAGCTGAAGTGCAAAACAGGATTTCATCCTACAAGGTGTAAATATGTGCTGCTGCTATGAATCACTCTAGTCTTCTGCAAATAGAAAATTCATGTGCGCTCCTTGAATGTTTCTTGCTTCTGTAAACCTGACTGCAAAATAAGCCCATACAGTTATTTCAAAAAAAGCCTTTCAGTATTCATAAATGAAGGGTTCCGCTTTCCAAAACAAAATAGTAATGATGAGCAAGACAGAAAAAGCTTGGTTTATTTCAGCTCTTTAGAGAGAGCAATTTGCTACAATTTACAGCTCAGATTCTCCATGTTTCATGCTTTGTTTAATTATGCAAATAAAATTTGAAAAACATATGCGGACAAGAAAGTTTTGTTGCAGGAACAGAGATAAAACACACACACAGATTAAAGAGGGAAACATTTGTTTATTGAAAAGGAAAAAGTTCTGGATGGCAGCACAGAGTCAGACATGAGACAGATGAATGCATGCACAGCTGTTCATGTTTAAAGGCAGAATATAGACATAAATACAGTTAGATCTTTGGTCTGCTCTGCTGCTACAGTATTTTTATACAATCAACTCAAAGGAATATCTATCATAACTGAACACAAGGGGAAATTTATCAGAAACAGAGCACAGATTGCTTCTTTAAAGCCAGGATAAACAAAGCCCAGAAAAGCCTCTCAATCTATGGTATTGCAAAATAAACTTAACTGTGCAAAAGCAAACCATTTTCTGTGGATGGCAATATGAAATGTCAGATCCATCTCCAAGTCAGATAGCTTGTATTTCTGTTTGAACAAAATGCAGGTAGTTTACCCCTACAATCACAGTTCTGCTCTGTCTCAAGGAAAGCCAGTACTGTGAAACAGGAATGTCCTCTAAAAGCAGTATTTTTTTTCTGTGATCTGTAAAGCTTATTTTCAAAGCACACCAGAAAGAGAGCGGGCCCCTGTCCATGTTTTAATGATTAGATTATGATTAGTGAGACCATCCTAAAAAATCATAAATGCTCAGGAAGTAACGGTCAAATACCTTAGGAGAGCAAAACAAGAGGCAATACAAGAGAGACCAAGCAGGTCTATAGGATACAAATATTTCCCCAGAGTTGCCACTTTCTAGCCTTTAAAGGACATTATTTCCTATTGGTTCTGCCATGGTGACCTCCGCTCACACTTTTTCTGCATCGAGATACCATGTAACTGTTCAAGGCATTTAAGTGCAACCTTCAGTATTTTGTGCTTCAGTTTCTACAAAAGTAGAATCATGGAAGTCTATCATATCATGAAAATTAATTCTTGAAAAATGCTTTGACAGGCTTCTTTGGTATGCATTAGGAAATTGTTTCAATTTATAAATAAGGCCAACATGGATTTACTGTCAACACGGATTAACTGCCAGCATGGATTACTTTGAACTCTCCGTTGTGATGTTTATTAATGATGATCATTTTGATGTTCCTTATTTAAATATTCAGTTATCTTCCTTCAAAGTTATTTTTGTAAATAGTTTTCCCTTATATATTTTAAGTTAAAGTTAAAATACTACAGCATATTTCTGATCCACTTATAATTCAAGTTCAGTTTTGATAGCCACAGAACATCAATTTTCACATATCTATTTTTTTCTTTATGGAAACTGTGAAAACAACCCCACATACTCCTTCCTAATCTTATTTAAAGCTTTGCAAGATATAGAAAGCACTTGCAAGACAGTAGTATTTTATTAATATTCTGAATTTCCCAATAATCTCATGTTTTACTGCAATAAAAATACAAAGACACAAACCCCCTTCCCTGCTATGTGGAACTTTCATTTCAAATAGCCAACAAAACAGAAGTTACACTGAACATATTCCAGTTTACAGCAGAAGAAAACCTCAAACCTTTCCTTCATCTTGTCACGTATATCTTGGATATTACAGGCTTTCAGTTAGATAAGAAAAGCCATGACTGTCCATCAGAAAACTGCACAGACACATACACGTGCTGAAATCACTCAGTCACAGCTCTGCCCACGAATGTAAGATTGACTGATTGTACAACACCCATGTTGCAGGTCACACCTGCGCACATCCTGCTTCTCTGCAGAGGGAGAGTGGCCAAACAGACCGGGATGGATTCTGCTGGGACAGAGAAGTGTACCCAGAGCCAAAGTTTCCATCTCCTCTGCTACCTCCCACATATAACCTTTGGGGAAATACAAGTAGAAGACATCTAGAGGATGAATTCATCAAGAGAAGTCACAGGTACCGTCACACATCAAGTGACATTTTGTTAGAGAAATGTGAGAGACAAGGTTTTTCATATCTAGTCCCTTTCTGGTACTTAATATTCAGATAAGCATTAAATGTGTGCATGCACACACACAGGTAAGTTAAGTGTACACACACAGCCAAGTGCAGTTCTGTCACCTAATATGTAATGCTGCCATCGATGGGATTGAAAATACCCTAGAAGCCATCTAACAAAGCATTGTTACAATCCTCTTTAGCTATTACCATTTATCATTATTTTTTTTCTCTATGGAATAGTGATAGGGCAGTTATGCATTTCATTCCCTAAGCATGAACCCAAGCAGGAGAGCTGTGTGACTGTGGTCAGCCACGGGCACCTCAGCACACGCAGACCCAGGAGGTGGAGCTCACAGCTCTGTCATGGGGCAACCTGCCATTCTGGCAAGCATCTTGGCTGCCCAGTGGGATGGAAATTCAGAGCTATTTCAATTAATGCATACGGAAACATCTTACTGCAAGTACAACCCATGATCCTCTGTTTTGTTTGCATGGCCTCCTAACATGTCAGCATCATCAAATCTCCAGTTTCTTCAGAGCTGATCATTAGGCTTGTGTTTTTCTTAAATTGCCCAATTGCCCTCAGGACAAAAAGTGAGAAACTTGAAAATGGGATGACTGATTGAGCCCTTCTTCCTCAAAAAAAAAAAAAAAAAAAAAAAAAAAAAAAAAAAAAAAAAAAAAAAAAAAAATTAAAACAGGGAAGTCACAAAATGTCAGATCATAAGGATTACTTTTTCCCCACAGTTGGCTGAAACTCTAAATCTCTAAATCAAGGGTATAAGAAAGAAAATATGCAAAAATCTACAATACAATATAGGGCTGTTCTATGCAGAAGTTGGACCACATTATAAGTGTGCTATAAGTTATAAGTCTATGCTATAAGTATAGAAAATACATTTTTACTCAGAAATACATTTTATTATCCAAGAGAAACATGATGTATTGAATTAAACACATTAACATTAAAAGTCACTTTGTTTGGCAGTGGATTTACAGAGTGACTTTGTGGCAGCAGAGGTGAATGCTTTGTAGCCTTCAAATGAGCTGAAAAAAAAAAAGTCCTCTTGGGGATAGAGGCAAACTGCAGCTGCCCTTCTGCCAAAGCAGCGGGCAAGGGGCCATGCTATAAAACCTGGAGTTAGCACAAACAGAGGAAAATTATTTCAGATATCTACATTATTTCAGTTAACAATTTACAGGGCAA
The DNA here is from genome assembly GCF_017590135.1 of Pyrgilauda ruficollis. NCBI lineage: Eukaryota > Metazoa > Chordata > Aves > Passeriformes > Passeridae > Pyrgilauda > Pyrgilauda ruficollis. The sequence goes on from NW_024518095.1 coordinate 614,019, forward strand.
CCCTTCCCAAAAACATAGCTGACTGTGGGAGGATAACTGGAAAGAGCAGACACACATGGAGTTCTTCCCTCTGATGCAGGATTTGCTTCTATATAAATTATTCCTGTAACTACAGCCTCCAGTTATTCCAGTACATGTCAATGTATACCACTGTAGAGAAGCATTAAGAATGTAATTATTCTGTAAATTATCTCATTTCAGCTTAAAGAAGCGGAAATGTTTTTGCAACATTTTTTACTTAGAGTACGATACAAAAAGAACCCAAACAAAAGTAACCTGGTACCATTCACACAAGCATATTTATTATATAAATATTTTATAAATTACAAGATTTTAATTGCAAATTTAAACACTTCTAGGAAAATAATCTTTTATAGTCTTATTAATGTTTACAACTATTATAAGGCACATAGTGCAAAAATACATTTCTGATGCAGAGATCACAGAATAATTACCTACATGTGTTATCTTAAAAGAAGCTGCATACACTTCTGTGGTACAGTGTTGTTTTTAATTAATAAATATTGCTAATTCATGGCTAACTTTTTGTGGGTAAAAATGTGATGTAGCTGCCACTTGTTTTACCAATTATACTGGCATGCAAAATAAATATTTGGTTTACAGAATGCATACGGTCAGAAAAAGCCTGTATAATTATCTGGTACATTATAATTATCTGGTACAATAAAATACATTATTATGCAGGTAGAAAATTTTATTCTGAATACCTGAGAGTTGGCCCTAAAGCACATTACCTCTATATGCATATATTTCTACAGTTCTGGATTGTAAAGTAATACAAACCAACAAATCAAAGAGCTAGATCATTTTTTAAACCTTGTAACTCTTCTTTCAAGAGCAGATGTTAGCACTGTATTTACAGACATTGAAAAATCAAACTGAGTCAAAGATGGACACCAAAACCACTGTGGGTGCTGCCTCTGTCCAGATTTTTCACTAAGGTTATTGAAAATGATGCTGAATCAGACCTTGAAGGATGCAGTTACTAATGTGCCATTGGCCAGGGTAAAGGAGTAAGGTGGACATGGAAAGTGTTTAAGCAAATACATATTTGTGCAATTATACACAAGATCCTATGGTAAACAGAATGCACTGCTTTCACAGTATACTTGGATGAGAGGCAGCAATTTAAAATCAGGTTTTGAAGCAATTGGTTTCCATATTTTCTTTTCCTGTAACCACAGCAAACCTAAGACCTGATGTTTAACATGTGCTACAGAGACTACAGAGGTTAAAGCACACTTCCCAGCATTTCTGCTAGGATTTCAGCACCACAAAAATATAATGAAAGGGATAGGGGAAGATGCTTTCACTGACAGAGAAACACACAGATCTATACAACTATCTCAATCATTTTGGCTATGTACTTTTCAGCTGTAAGTTATTGACAGATAATCCCTACAAGTTTGCACAAAATTGGAAGTATTGAAATTACCTGTCTCTTTATATAGCAGTAAAGCTTTCCTTTCTATATTTTAGCACAATCTATCAAAGAAGATCAGTACAGGATAAATTTTACTGAATACTGCATAAAGAATTATACTGGTAAGTTACAGGTAAAGAATTACAATTATGGTAAAATTTAGAGTGTTACCCATGGAAGTAACTCCAGTGCAATTTACTTGTTAGTACATACTGTACTTTGAATAAATACTTCTCCTGTAAAACCTGAAGGTTTCTGATTGTGATTTATGCACTTGCTAGCCCACAAACAGATAATACAACCTTGAGTAAATCCTGAAGAAAACAGGAATTCTTATTAGTGAATGTTATATAATGAGCACTACAGACATGAAAAAATTACAATATACATACACAAAGCACCTACAATTTGGACCTAAGTGATGAATGTCCCTGCTTTGATGCTCTTAGTACATCAGAGTTCTCACTGTATTTGAAGTTGGAGACCAATAATTGTGTTAGGAACACATTTTCCACAAAATCCTCCGCATCTTCCATATATTTTAGTACCATCCTGGGAATTAGACAAAGAGAAGAGTCAATCAAGAAAAGCCATTGAAATCACAGTTGCACAAAAGGCTTCTTGAGGTTTGCACACAACAGACCTTTTGACAAATCATACCTAGAAACACTAAATCAAGAGACAGCAGCATTAGTAAAACAGGAATAGAGATCCTTTATCATCACCACTCCACACCTTGTTCCCAGGCTCTGCACCAGTCCCTGGCTTACCATCCAATATTGTCTTAAACCATGCACACTTACTGTTCAGGTTTAACAAGTATGGTTTCCATGCTAATAAAGATGGGAGTAAGAAACAAAAGGGATCATCTGTAGTAGGATGACCTTGGACAAAATGTGGAGGGTTGGGTGTTGTGTTTGGGTATTTTTTAGAAGCAGCTTTAAAGCCTCTAATAAACCCAATTAATACAATGACCTCTTAAAATCAGTTAAGAGAGGGGTATGTAGGGAATGCTGATGTGAATTAGATCCTGGATAGTGTGATTAAACATTGTTGAAGAAAACTTAAATGGGTCAGAGACCTTGAATGCTATTTCTGATTCACAAAAATCACTGTAGCTTTCACTACAGTCAACACTTGTACCTCTTGTCCAAGCTGTAAGAGCAGGTAAAGGAAAACAGCATTTACTCACGTGGGATTTGTGTATGTCAGCAGTCGCATAGTTGCCCTGAGCAATCCACCTCACTGTACTGGACAATCTCAGACCTGTACCAGCCAAGTTAATGCTGAACTGGCCCTAGGAAAAGAAAAAATTTAAAAAAACCCACAGAGTTGATAAACAGGGTTCAAAACACTAAAAGACTTTACATTGGCATATTTGTACATATCACTTGGGATATGTCTAAACATGAAGTACTCAAAGGTGTGTACAAAATATGGGCTGGTTATGCTGCATTACACCCTTTCTAAGAACATTCACAACACCAAACCAAACTATTCTGCAATAAGCACCAGCTGTGCATCAGCTGATCTGCAGCATCTGAGTATGAAGACAAAACTAACATCAGACAAATTATTTTTGCCCTTCTACAAATAGAATTTTAATTTACAAAAAGTACAGAGTTTCAAAAGGCAAGAATGAAGCTGGTTTTCTTGAATGACTATTTTTTGTTAAGTTCCTGAATTTTTTGAAAATAACTTGATCAAAACATACTGCTGCCTGTAAAGACAAATCACTTGGACATCTAATTTTCAAATGTTTGCACACTGTCTAAGCATCATAATCTTATCATGTTCCATTGTTTTTTCAGTATAACAAATATCACAACTGAACAAGAATATAAGTGGATGCTAAAATAAATATTTTTAAATTGAATGTTTTGCAATACGAACCATTCACAACAGATAGAGAAGCTAAAACATTTAGAACACAACCTACACAAATACAGACACTGAAAACTAGCTTCAGTCAGTTCCTATGAGAATAGGAAATATATTAAAAGTAACAAATTGCAGTACCTTGGTAAACAAACTGGGATACAGAAAATTATTAAATTGCATTCACAGAGAAATGCAATATGCTACAAAGAAGTACTGCCCTCACAAAGAGCCAAATGATTAGTTCAGGCAGCACTACAATCAGAAAACTGCACACCTCTGCATTATTCAGAAAGCCTGGATTTCTATATTCAGACCTAGTAATTTTTTATTGCAAATGGTAGCTTCTGTGTTCTATTGCTTAATAATGTCATACATATATAAATAAATAAATAAATATATATATATATATATATATATAGCTTTTATTATGATGATTTACTTAAATTGTGTTGCAAAAATTCAGTTATATTGCTCAGTGTGGCAGATTCATTTTGAGAGCACTTCTATGCTGTGCTTATAGCACTCACGTAGCTCGGGGCGAGCTAATAAAACCTCATATGGATAGGGTAGGTTGTTCTTAAAGTCCCCACAAAGTGGAAGACATCCATTCAATGAAGGAGGAAATTCATACAAATGATGTGGATTTCCATAATTAACACTCCCAGAGTAACTTCTTTCACAGTGACATCATTTGGCAAAAATAAATGAGAAATGCTATTACAATTACTATGACAGTCCTGTCATACATAGCTGCCTGGTGTATCACGCAGCATATACAAGGCCAGGAACTGATTTCAAGGACTAAAAGTACAGGAATGGAAGCCTTTTGACTGCATCTAAAGTGTCAGCTTCAGTCAGAACTTATAGGTGGAAATAAATGTGTCAGTGCCAAGCCATGTAAGCAGAATGACCTCCCAACAGAAGCTACACATAGCAAAGAGATTTGTATCATACTGCACCCAAAGGACTTGCAGGTAGAAGGCATCCAGTACTGTAATGAACTTCAACTGTTTTCTTGCCGGGGCTTTAAGTCTGCTAAAACTTAGGCACTTCATTTGTACCTAAATTGCACATGAACAGTATCTAGCTGCCCTTGGCTGTGTCCACCCACACAGCTGGTCTTAAGTTTAGGCAACCAGGAGAGATGGATGAAGGGATTCACTTCCAAACAAGTGTGAGCCAGCTGGTCTTATCTCGTTTATAACCAGTGAAAAGAAATTCACTTTCAGAGGACCATTGACCTCATACTAAATTGACTAATACAGTAAGATAAGCTGAAGTGTTTTCTAAGGAATCCTGTTTCTGCCACGGAGCTGCAAAGGTTGACCAGGTCAGACTAGGGCTATGTCTGCATCATCAAGAAGGACAATGCAGTATAAGCAGACCTGTAAAGTAAAAATTGGCCCAGAGAGCACAAGTCTGTAGACAGTGCACCAATCAGGGGTTTATTTTGGACTAAATAAACTCTCCCCTAGTCCCATGGACTGAATCCTCAATAGCATTAGAGTATGAAAAAATCCTTCCTCTGAAGCTCATTGCTGGCTTTAGCTTCATCCAAAAGGGATCCTTTTCAAGTCTTTCAAATGTTTCAAAACTACTCTGTGATGTGAAACAACAAACAGCAAACTGGGACAATATAGAGATTAATCTGAAAAGCACCACCCAATACAACACTAATGTAGACACAACAATGCATGCAGAAATTTTAAAGTAATCTGCTAAAAAAGATTGATTTCCTCTGGTAGTCTTCAAGGACATGAAGCATCAGGAGAGAAACAGAGAAAAGATAAGGAAAATTATGCAGGATTATAGAACAGTCACTAGAGGAAAATAAAGAATGAGAAAGCGCTAGGGGAAACAAAGGATACACCAAACGCAGAGGGAGGCAGAGCAGTACATGAAACACACAGAAAGCTGGAGACACATACATGGAGCCGACACAGAAAGGGTGCAATAAACAATTTGAGGGAGAAACTGTGAGGAGGGATGGTGGAACAGTAGAGAAGGGAGTAAGAAAAAAAATACTTATTAATGTTTTACACTGACCTCACAGTATAGGAGACTGGTTTAGAATCTCAAAGATCTAAACAAGTCACACATATTTTTTCCCCCTCTTATGTAAACATTTCAAGGGACTAAGAGATCATAAATACCTGTGGACATTTGGCTGCACTGTAGCAATCTCCAGCTGTAGCAAATGGTACTGCTCTCCCCAGTAGAGTCTGAGCAAAAAGAAAATCTGTGGCTAGAAAACAGAAAATTACTCAACAATAGCTGCTGCATTTGAAGTTCAGAGGGGAACAGTGAAAAGTGTGAACATGGGTGTTTTATTGTTTGCATTGGGTGGGGTTTTTTGTATGGGACACTGCACCAAGTGAGCTGGGCCAACTTGCCAGCTTCAGGCAGTGGCTTAAAGCACTGCAAGATTCCCTGTCCATTTATTTAGTGTCTGCCAAGGTCTGAGAAGGGACTAAACAGAGCATACAAAGACTTCCACAAGAAAAAAAAAGGTGTGGACTAAAATAAAATGAAATAATAGGAACAAAACCTTAGAAAATGAAGGTAGTTCACATATAAAATATGAATCTCTGAGATTCATACCACTTGGGACAAATTAACAAGATAGTAGTGGTGTTCTTTCTTTTTTTTTTTTTTTTTTTTTTAGAATTCTTAAATTACATAAGAATTTTGTTTGACCCAAGATGGCACAGCTCAATCTGTAAGTGGATCAAAATAGTAATTGGGTAATTGTGACCATGTATAATTTCAATTGAATGCTCAAATTGGCTAAAACTAACAAAATGCTTACTTTTAATTTGCATAGAAGCTACATCAAATCTTATTTTGCTAAAAACCGTGAAGCCAGCTGCAAGGTAATCATTTCGACAGGCACAGTCTTGCCTTCTGCTTCCATTGAAAGGACATTCATATGGATTCTGCAACCTAGAGAATAGAAAATGTTTAGTTTTCCTTTCGAGATTTTTCCTTAACATAATATCATAGTGAAAAATAAGGGTACTGTACTATGCCACATAAAAATATTAAACAACCTTTACAGAACAACAAGCTCAGTTTTTAATCTTGACTCAACTGAAACACTAATGTGAATCAAAGCCATTTCTGCTGAAGTCAAGACAGAAAAATATTATAATAATTTAGTACAACTAACATAATTTCAGGATTGAAGTATCCACATTTCTGTATGTGTTCTTGCATGCTTGGATATTTAAAACAGAAAATCAAGGAAAACAAAATCCTACTCATATTTCTCACAAAAAGTAATCATTATTTTATTCTTTTATTTTGGAAGGAATAAGTGCACTTCATAAAGTTACAAAACCACTTCTGTACCTGTATCCATATATTTCAGAAAAGTTTTCTGCTTCACCTTTTACCAATGTCAAATATTCTTTGGGATTTTCTAAGTGCATGCCTGAGCAATAAATCTGGGAGAGAAAATGCAACCCTTTAGCAAAATCTTTATTAGAAAAGTGTTATTTCATAAAAATATGTACTCATAAAAACTCATAAATATTAACAGTACCTTTATCATCCTTCCCTTAACATTAAGTAGGTATTCACCATCCGTTTTCATCCCTTTTTTAATCTGCATATCTTTGCAGGTGGTAAGAATTTCACCTTCAAAATGAATGATTAAATCATATTAATATTTCAGGAACAGAGCTTACTTTCAGGACTTAATTTTCCATAATCACACTCCAAATATATTTATAGCTTTAATATAAGTAACCTGGGAAAACTTTAACTGCATAAAATCACGGCTATCACTTACATTCTTTCTCATGGCAGATCTTTCTGGCATCTGGTTTTAAACGAGGCAGGCACAAGTCACTAGATAAGCCATTTTCAGTCATACACTCTACTGTTCTCTGCTTTATCCCCACTCCACAAGATGCTGAGCACTAGACATAGATAACCATTAAGACTTAGTTTAGAAAGAAGCAAATAATTAACGCCATTATGTCAGCAAGTTGTTCTTGTCATTTATTCGTGCTAGCGGCAGCTATAAAAACGAGCTTGCACATCTGTACTCACTTTGGTCCACTTCCCCACTGTCCACGTAGCTGCTTGTGAACATCCTTTCACATTGCATCTGTAAATGTAGGGGGATGGCTCTACTGGGCATTCTCCGTATGCCACAGCGCGAAGGCCGCGGATGTGTCGCCTTTGGACAGAGTGGATTCCAACACAGTACGGGATCCTCTGCTGATAACCAAACCCACAGCTTTCTGAGCACTGAAATAAAATCCCCAAGCACAGACATCACTTCTGTGAACGTTTCTGTGACATTCCTGCAGAATTGCATTACAGGTAAGCCAGCTCTGAGCCTTGCTCTGGCAAAAGCCTGCCATTGGAGGCGTGCCACCCTGGGCTGGAACATCAGTGTGCAGAAGCGAAGGTCTGCAATTGTTCCATGTGCAAGGAGCCACAAAGCCCCACGGTGGCCTTCTCTCAGAGGTTCCAGAGCCATTCCCTCCAGCTGTGACACATGCACAGACATGCACACACAGGCAATGCAGAAGCGCAAGGGAAACAAAGCACTGGTCAAACACTTCACGGAAATCAAGGAAAAGCGTTTTGGTTACTTCAGCGAGGTCAGCTTGCAAGAGAGTTTCCTGGGAACCAGCAAAGGAATCCTGTCGTAGGGGCAGTTCTCCTCTAGTTAGTGATCACAGGTGGTTAAGGGAGGACTCATAACAGCCTCTACAATACGTCATGGCTGACTTGGAAGATCAATGTGGAGAAAGTTTAGACAGCCTTGCTCAAATGCAAATATGCTACTTTTTTTCTTCACACATGTAACCTAAACTTTCTTAAATGTAAATATATATAAAAGATGTGTGAGCAGTACAATTAGTGTACCTGTGACAGTTCTCCTGTGAACACAACATATTCAAAGGGAGATACCCTGCAGGTTTTGGATGATGGAGGCTTTGTGGCAGGATCACAGAAGCTTTCATCTACTTGGAACTGGTTTTCATTCACACATTTTACTTTCCTGTATATCTCCTTTCTTCTAGATGATGCTGAGCACTAAAAGCAAGAAAATTAATCACAGTTTAACTAGACATTTACAGAATGAAGTTACCTACTGATTGGCACACACCAGTAAAACCCAGACAGCAATGCCTTTTGACATCTGCTATCAATGTCTGACTAAATTATTTACTGAATCTGTGTCTTTTACTTTGTTTTCAAAGTACTTCTAATCAGCTGAAAAAAACCCCCAAACCTCATAGAATAACAATGACACAGTAACTGTTGGGTGAGACAGAAGAGAAAATGAAAATGTCAAGCCAAGATGATAGGTTGAGTGCAAAAACCTTCCATATGAAAAGAGACAGAAAAAGACAGATTTCAGTGAAAATGAAAGGGGTAAGTTGGTCCTGAAAAAAAACAAGTGGATCTTGAAAACAGAACAAGAGGGAGAGGGAGAGAAAGAGAGAGAGAAAGCTGCCTATTAATCAAGCCAGTGGCAGTGCCAGCTTTGAGCAGCAGTAGGTGTTGAGCCTGTGCCTTTGCCCAGAGTGTCCTCAGACCTCTCCCCGTGGCAAGCTGGTGGAATGGTGAGCCATCACAGAGCTGCCAGGACAGGATAAGAACCTTGCTCCCACCAGAATCCAGAAAAGTGGAGGTACAGGCTAAGTAATGTATATCAACAGCACATCCCCAGCTGTGGGTACCTGTACTAGGCTAACTTTTAATGGCATGGAGGAGCTCAGAATATTAGGCACACAAAGAATAATCCAGTCACAAGGTAATGGGGACAGGCAGAAGAATTCTTTTCATAATGCTTTATATCTTAGCTTTGTAGGCATTCTTCTCCCAAGGATAAAAACGCTTCACCCAAACTACTGGCTGCAAACTGCTAAATAGATCTGGACATATTTCTGCTCTGCTGTGACTGGTGAGGCGAGGCAATGACACACAAGCACCCAGAGCTAAGACAGTTGGGCAAAACATTACAAGTTTGGTGGAGGACAACCTACACGGGGAGTGGCATGCAGATGGATAAGCACTTGAACTATTAACATTACATATACAGGGCTGTGTATGAATGTGGTGAGAGAAGAACACAGAACACAGAAATTTCAAAAAAACAGTAATATACATGCAGAAGGAGTTATGAAGTAGCTGGAGAATGTACTGAAACAGAGGGTGTTTGTAATGGAGAATTCCAAACACCCAGCTGGAATACACAAGGGTTTGCTGGCAAAGGAAAATTCGCTCTCATTCTTTGAAAGAGTTTATTTGTGCTAAAAGCGCATTCTGAACCACTTCCACTTATTCCTGATTTTGACAGCTACACATGAGAATAGAACACTTGAAAGAAACATGTATTTGTCAGCTTTCCCTCAATATAGCAAAGGAATATATATGTCTGAACTGCATTAATATAATCTAGGTTTTGCAGAGCACCAGCCAAGGTTTTACATATTAACAGTTGTCACTGTGTCTATAGCACTGTGCCCCTGAGACTTTAGAGTCTTCATATTTAAGGGGGTATGCCCTAGAAAATTTAGCATGTCAGAATGTTAATATGACACAAATGTACAAAATGTTTTTTTGTTTAATGTTAGAGAAAAACTCTTCTGCACACCATTTCAGGTATTACACATAATTTTTGTTTATTCTCTCTTCCCCATCCTTATATGTTTGCATGTTTGCAAAAATAACAAAACTTATTAAATTTTTAGCATGTAGAAAATAGTAATTACACCTTTAGAAATGACAGCTCTGTCCTGAAGGTATCTGTAGATTTTCTTAAATATAAAAAAACACATTTGGTAAGAGAATGCTGTGTTTTATTTTCTTATCTTGCTTCCTCTTTGGTAGGAGTATAATGAGATTTATTTTGCTTCTTATCTTTTCATTCACAAGAAAAGATGCTTCATGTTTTTAAGATGCTTTAAATCTTCCATACAGAACTTCTTATAAACACTGTTGTCCAAAGATTTTACCTCCATGGTCTTTACTTCCACATGACATTTCTTCTGCATTTCTGTTTTTAAAAAGCTGCTTTTTAAAAGATATTTCGTAATAAGGATTTAATAAACACCTTATGCACTATGTAGAGAAGTAAGTAGAGACAGTCCTATCAATAAGTACCTGCTCAGAACTCCACCAGAGCTTTTGTCTACAATAGACAAGCAAATCCTGTAGAGATTATAAAAAGAGAGTATAAATAAAGTATTTGACATTTTTTTGTCACTTTTGAAGTTTTGGCAGCTTGACCTTCAAAATTTCCAGCACGGTTGTTTGTTATTCTACAGCATAACAGCTACTAGAAATACATCGAAATGTTGGGCGGAAAAAAATGAAAAAAGAACAGAAACCCCCAAACTTATTGTGCCATATTACATAACTCAATTAAGTCATAGAGGTTAAAAACCTTACTTACATTTTCCCACCCATGTGCCAGCCAGTGGAACAGGAGGCAGGCGGGCAGCTGGCAGTGCCTTGTGCTGGCGGGGCGCAGGTCACGGCTGCACAGGGCGTCACTCACCCGCCCCAGGCCTGTCACCTGGCAGTAGATGTCCCTTTGCTGAATCCCCACTCCACAGGATACAGAACACTAAAATTGATCAAAATTAGTTGTGTTGCTGTGAAATGAGACTGCCCCAGAAGGGCGTGCAGCTGTCATTAGAAGTTCTTAGGATATTATTTAAAATATACTTCACAGCCCTTGTGATGTGAGTACTCCTATCAAGAAGATGTATGTTGAAAATGCAAAACTCCAATTAAAATGTTTTAAAAATATAGAAAATAATTGCATCTGAGGTACCTAACTGAGCTCTCTGCCTACCTTAATTCACAGTAGGGACAATCACTACAGACATATGCGCAGCAAAGGTTTACATTTTTGCAAGATCAACAGTTGAAGCTCTGAGTTTACATCTTGTCTTTATTAGAGACTGATGGTCTTGTCTGTTGTTTGAAAATGCAAATAGCACAATAAAAGAGAAAAAATCTCAGTGTTTCAGGTAAGAAAATCTTGCAAAAAGTGTAATATTCTGAGGACACTATCTTTTGCAGGTAGTACTAACAATTTTGAACCCTGAAGAGCTTAAATGCCAAATTTTTCTTTTCCTTCTTCCTGCTCAAAGAAATTTCACTATACCACTAGTGCCTGCTGAGATAAATCTAATTCCCTTTTACCCTAGGCAGAAGCATGATTATGTCCCAAAGCCTACATAAAGGCCCAAGCTCAATCATAAAGTTCACATTGTTCTGTCAAGTGTGGCCAAAATGGTACTGTGGTACTGTGTCATTACCAATGTGGGGAATCTTGTGTTGAAAGAGTAAGTGAAATACTAAATATTGTAAGGTGCTCAGTTACACACAATTTTACAACAAGGTGACAGATGTTTTATAAGACCAAACCAGGGAAAAGGCCAGTATTTGTGCCCACAAGCCCTTTTTCATGTCCTTTTCCCACAAATTTGGCTCCATTTCACTCTTTAGACTGAGATAGCAAATAGTGATATTAATGAATTCATTGCAGAAGGTAAGAAGTAAGATTTAAAAATTCACTGTTAATATACAAGGCAAGATTAGCAAAGTCCTAAGTAGCTATTCAGTACTAAATTGAGATTTGCAAATAATTTCAATTTTCACATACATTTATTTTTCATAGTTCTTAAAAGAAAGAAAAAGAAAATACAATTAAGTACTTGCTAATTTGTTAATTTCATTGCGATGTGCATACTGACAATTTTTCCCAGTAAAGCAGTGTGTCATGAATATGATATTGCATTTTCATGGAGAACATAATTATGGAAGTTTTTACATACCTCATTCCATTTGCTGACCTTCCAAGAAGGACATCTTCCAGCTCTACATATTTTGTATGTTCGTGGCTTTTTCAAATGTTTGCAGTTGTCTTCTTCTATTTTCACTTGGAAGCTGTTAATGCAATGCACATCGCGAAACTTCAAACCTTTTCCACAGGAAACAGAACACTGAAAAGAGAAGTGTTATTTCACTACTTTGCTAAAAATCTCAGAGCAATAAGAAAACCAGAAGAAGCTGTGGTGTCACCCAAAATGGACTCGGCCATTATAGGAGTTTCTGTATTATGCCACAACATCTGCTGTACGTGTCTGAAACTTCTCTGTAAGCTCTCATACTGAGCATTACAGATCAGGTGCCAAATATGTCTCACATCTTGTTCATTCATTGATGTCATCATTGAGAAATACCTGTGCTCAGACATCCATATCCATACAGGAGACAGCTGGATACTATGAACTCACAAGAACAAGCTCTAGCAGCTGTTTCCAGATGTGTACTGCTATTTTCACACAGGCACAACGCTTATCACAAGCACCAAAGAAAAGAAAATACAATATCATGGCTTTGTGTGTTTCTAGCTAGTAGGCTACAAACTCATGTTGGCTTGGCAACTGCCCTCCATGAGCTTTGGGTATGTTATGGTACGTGGCAAACAGGCAAGAGAAGAGGTATGAAGGAGACATCACCGGTTATAGCGCAGTCCTCAGAGGTGTGGACTTGCCCCACCCCCTAGTATCCCATTTTCTCCGGAAAGCTGCTACAATATACACAGCTGGACCTTCCTTCCTTCCTTCCTTCCTGTCAAACTGTCAGGGCAGCAGGATTGTTCTGTGAAACCCTCCCTGGCAGTGCACTCTAGCTGAGACTACAGCGTGTGTGATGGATCAGGCTTTGCTGGAGAAATGGCCATTCCTCTGCCATGGACTGCCATCCCACTGCTGGACTGCTGTCAGGCTTCAGTGAGGTTTGATCAGTGAGGTTTTGATTCATCACATCAGGGCCGTCCTACACACCTACAGAGTAGGGCTACAGGACCTAGGGAGCTTGCAGTCAAACAAGGAAGTCAATCATCTGAACTTCTTCCACATTAGGTGGCTACTCAGCTGATTTCTCTTGAACCATGAACAACGTCAGTATAAGTACTTTAGTATTTCCTTCTTAAATATTTTACATCATTTTATTAACAACTTTAGATCAATGGAGATTTTTTTTTTTCTGTCTGGAAAGAGAACATGTTTAATTTGTTCTAGGATTTCATCCATGTTTAATTTTAAGCTTGAAAAAGCACTTCCTGTGGGAAGATAATTAATTCAGGTAGAAAAATAACAGTCAAAAAAAATTTGAATTTTTTAGTGGATATGAAAAAAAAATTAAATATAGACTTTCCTCAAAAGCAATGAAGATATTTCTCTTCCCTTTATGTCATAGCATCATCATCTACATCATTAGCATCACATGCTAACTTAACAAAGCATTTTTGAATACATACGTCTTCTATTTTCAGGAAATTAAGTTCAGGTCATTCAGCTTTTAGTACAAAACCTAGTAAATATTTGCCTGAGAAGGACAGCTGGATGAAAGTTTTTAAAATAGAGAACAAGCAGCTGTAATAAATTAATCTGCTAGGTAAAAACATTTTTGTTTAAGTTTCTTGAACATAATCTCAGCTTACTCAGTTGTCCTCAATATCACAAGGATTTCTATGCCTTTAAACATTTATATGTATAATCTTAAAGGTCTAATTGAAACTGCCACTGTGCTTAAAACTTTGCAGAATGAAGCAATACATTTGTCACACAATAAAATGGGTGGCATATTTCTCTTATGCAACCATATTTACAAAAAAGATAAGGGCACTGATTTGACCACAGTTTGCCTTTTACATGTCTACTCTAAAATCTCCATAAAGAGAATGCTTGTTTCTAGATTAAATCATTTTGCTCTCAGCAAAATCTTTCAATTTAACTTTTTTAAATAATGTTCTTGTAGCTTTACAATTTATGGTTTTTTTTTTAATTTGGAAAATACTTTAAGATAGGAAAATAACAAAAAATACCTGAAATTTTAATATATGACTAATGTATGTCAGAAAACTTAAAATGTTTAAATCATATTATAAAATAAATATGATAAAATATTTATATAATATGATATAATATAATATAATAAATATTATAAAACTATAATATGATAAAATATTTATCATATTATAAAACTCTTCCAGAAGACTTAGCTCTGAAATCAGAGGATTTATTTATCAAAGCAGGCACAATAACTTGCACAAAAACTGAAATACTGTTAGTATCTGGTAATTGACTCTACCTTCCCTTAAAGCTTTTTTTCAAGAAATTCAGACACAAACTATAGACATGAAGGACCCCTAAACTCTAAATGTTCCTCCCTTTAATACTTTATTAGGAAATGAAGCTCAGCACTGAGTTACTTAACCTCCTGTGAAGTGTCAGAAAAATCCTACATGTCCCTCCTTCCTGAATGGCCTTCTCTGCAGAGCAAATCAGGCTCCAGAGAGCTCCCAGGAGAGGCCTTGTGGGACAGCATTCCAGGCTGAGAGCTGCAACCAAAGAAAGCCTCCTAAGAAGTCTCCACTTCAGGAGGTGAGGCTACCACAACACAGAACAATCTCACAGCACAGTCTCACTCTTATTTGTTGCCCTCAACATTAAGTACTAGGACAACACTTTTCAGCAGATACACATCTTTGTTTATACTGTGCAGATATATTGCATTCAACAACAGTTTTATTTATTGTGCAGGGCTCATGGCTGCTAACAGCAATAGACTATGCAAATAAATGTCTTATCCTGCATCTCAGCCTTAGAAAGATGTGCCCATATCTCTACTCACTAGATACAGCATTACAGGTTTACTTCTACACAGGTGCGAACTTGATCTGAATTGCTGTGGTTGGCCTAGGTTTTTTTTTCTCTTTGTTGGTTCAAATTCAACTGAGTTATATATCTGTTATATTTAAATGTTCCTATTTGATCTTTATAATTTGTGCTATTACTTCTAAAGAAAAAAACTAAAGATTTTTGTGTTAATTTATTAGAAAGTATTATTACCAGTTTCAGAGAAATGCCTACTTCTCTTTTATAAAGATGTTCTACTTACTTTTGTAATTAGAATACATGAATTAAAAGAGGGAGTTTAGAAAGGAAAATACCAGCTTGGATGTTAAAAGTAACAGAGGCTTTATGAACAGTTATTACAAATATTTCACTTAAATACTGTTTAGCTTTGATGACTAAAAGATACCAACTATTAAGGTACCTAGCTGAAACCTAGGTATATTAATGTAAAAATGCAGAAACTCAGATGAAAGATACCTAAAATCTGAAGGCAGAAATTACTTTCAGTTATTTTAAGAATGTTTGTATTTTTAAAGACTAAAAAACATAGGGAATATAATTTATCTTTTCAGTAATATAACTAGTATAAGTCATCTATCTATTATTTTTTTCTTTGCTCTAAAAGACAATAAGTTACAAAATACTGCTAACTCATATCATGTAAATATCCACATTTAAATAATTTTTCCAGGGAGATTTTCATTCCATATCAATTTAATGTTATGTTTAAAACTTAAAAAGACATGTTCAACATGCTGGTTCTGTATCAAAAAACATTAAATGCATTAAATCCTTAAAAGTGTACAGAGACAATATTTCTGCATATATGAGATTTGCTATCCCATTTTTTCCCATATTCATCAAGGTCTGATTCTCTGTTCACATGTATCCAAACCTCCTGTTGAATAGACCTTGCACTGAAAAAAAGGACTGTCACTCTGCAAGAAATTATTCACTTGCCTCCTCTTATGGGTTTCACCTTAAGAGCTTTTCAACTTGAAATTTTTTGTGGGTTTTTTTGTTTGTTTGTTTTTGTTGTTTTGTGTGTTGGCTGGGTGGTTTTTTACTTAATTCATGAAAGAACGCTGATGTTTAATTCATTATAATAATGTGGCTTTGCTCTGAAGAAATGAAGCTCCTGATGCTTGTAAAAGCTAGAAAACCGCAGAGATATTAAGCATCTGTAAATTTCTGCTTAAATATAATTGCCAAAGCTCAAAAACAAATAAAGCACTAAACTAAGACATGCCTTTAAGCAGCTTTGCTACAGCCAAGTGCTGGGGGTATTGCATCTTCTGGAATTTCATGGAGTTTCTCCTGCCCACTTCAGAGGGGTTCCACAGTGCCAGATTCCTACATCTGCTGCAGCGACCATCTCCCACCTATCGCAGTGTAAGGAATAGAAACCTAAATATCTCTAAGGACCAGATCCTTTACAAATTCACTGGGACATCAATAAAATTTAGGCAACTGATTTGAGGACTGTTATTCTTAAAGCCTTGCAAATATATCTGTTACAGAAGCACCGAGATTGCCCTGAGCCACAGCCAAGGACCTTAAAAAGTTCTCTTAAAAAGTGGTAACAGTCTTCTACAGGCATGCACAATCTTTTTAACAGATTGGCCAGCTCTGTGCTTTACAAACCCCTAAGGACAACTAACATCCTGAAAGCAGATTTTCCTCTAATAACAAGTTAAAGAAAGAAATTGCTCTAATTGTACACTGAGTGCACAGCAGATGAGTGAAGCACACTGCCAAACACAGTGGTAGATGATATTTACTGCAACTGAAGAAAAATAAATGCTCCAGGTTTTGGTGTTTTTTTGTTTTTTTTTTTTTTTTTTTTTTTTTTTTTTTTTTTTTGCCACATGAAAAAGCTAATACATTTGCCACAGATGTAGAAGATCCAGGATCATCAGTGGGAAGTTTCAGAAGGTATATTACTCTGTATGTACAGTATTCTCCTGAAATGTGGTATATTCTGGCTTCATTCCTTAGATAATATATAAAAAAGAGTTCTTAAAAGGATCACTTCCTCCCAAAGTGCTTTGGCATCATATGCAGGCAGACTCAGCTGTGTTCTTTACTGCATAGTGACACACCTTCAGCAAAAGAAGACTCTTCCAGTCTCCACTGCTCATGGGAGACTCCTGACCAGTAGGTAAGTGCTGCCTGTCCTCCATTACAGAGAACAGATAGCAAAGACAGAACACCAAATCACTCAAATGCTGAATAAAAATGTTTCATCAATATCAAGTGGGGAATATCTTTGCATTTGTGTAAGGACAGAGCATAGATCCTGCTCAGTTCCTTGAATGAAAATATAGATTCCATAGAAGATCTGAGAGGGATTTGAAGTGCCTAAAGGCATTTAAATGCAGCTTACAGGGAGATGTCTTGCACTGATCTCTAACCCCACCAGTCAGTATTTTCTTTGGAGAGCTGCATACTGAACACTGACCTAAGAACCTGCCTGCCTGGCCTTCCTTCAGCTCTGTAACATCAGTAAGAATTCTCACTGGTGCAGGAGCAAAGCCTTGTTCTGTGCTCAGGAAGCCACTCTTGTCCTCTTAGTGCATCGAGCCCACAGCACATTTCTTACAAGGCTGAACTTTCCCCTCTGTGAGCCTGTGCTCCTTCTCAAAGCCCATAACGTGTTTATTGCACACTCTCTGTGGAATAAGGTCCTCTCACTGCTTGGTGCCCACCCTGATGTGGTGGTGATCTTCCCAAGGCCTCACTCTCCTGACTCTCCTGACAGGGAAAGTACAACTGCTGTAATTCTGGCCACTTGACAGCCCTCCACTCCAACTTGAACATGGTCTCCTCTTGACTACTTGAGCACGGTCCTCATGGCTCAGTTTGTCTATAATGTGGTTTCATTTGTATGACATTGTGCACAATTGGAGGTTTATGGTGAGAGGACAATTTTCCATATATTTTCTGCAGATTGATCATGGAGGAAGAAAAAAATCCATAAGAACATTAAAGCTCAGATGAAATATGAACATTTCCTCAAAAAAAATGCAAGCTGAAAAAACCCCATCCTGTAACAATTTTACACAGAGTTGTCTCAACATTGGATAAACTAATATTTCCCATATGCCATGTTCTTTTAAAAACATAAATCTGCAGTAAAAAGCTGGATTTCATTACTATTGTTCAAAGTCATTCCATAACACTGGTAACTAGGATTCATCTGTTTGTGTTTTCTTCATAGCAATAAAGTTCTGTAGGGATCAGCCTGACAAAACTCATGCTTTCTGTGGCACAGATGGACTCCCAGACAGGCATGCCATCATCAATTCCTACCAAATTAGAGCTCTTTCTGCAGCAGATATGCAACTTGACTAAAAGATTTTTTGATTCTTTTGCTATTATTATTTCATTGAAAAGTTGAAGACGTTGTATTACTTGGTGGATTCTGTACCAAGTTTCCTTAACCTTTTCTTTAAAGGAAGTGCTTTGTATAGTTTAGCTGGTAGCCTAGTGGGCTTCTGGATACTGAAAAACAGACCAGTAAATGGAAAGCATGTAATAGCTTATTTTTGTATTTGTATTAGATATACGGAGACTTAAAATATAGATGAGTTACTAGAAGATGATAGAGGTAATTTTCTTCATAGTAGCTAGTGCAAGCTTTTGGATTTGTGACCAAGACAGTGTTGAAATCACATGGATATTTTAATTATTGCTGAAGTGTCACACAGCTTCAAAGACAGCAAGGAGGCTGGAGGTGCAAAAGTTTAGAGGTGACACAGTCCAGACCAAGTAATGTCATGGTCATGCGGGGAAGAGGGAGGAAGCAGAGGCATGTGGAGAGATTGCATTTGCTTTCCCAAAAAATGATCACGCATGATGTAGCCCTGCTTTTCTGGGGATGGTTGAACACCTGCCTGTCCATGGTAAGTGATTAATTAATCTCTTTTTCTGCTTTGCCTGTTGGTGCAGCTTTTGCTTCACCCATAAATATTACTTTTTTAACACATGAGTTTTCCTACTTTTATCCTTCCAGTTCTTGCCCCCATCCCACCAAGGGGGAAGGAGGGAGTGGTTGTGTGGTGTTCAATGCCTACAGGGGCTAAGCCACAACAGCAGCACTGAAAAAGGATAAAACATATTACAAATGTTAAAAGGTATTTTCTTCCTTTTTCTGCCTTTTTTTGGTCAGGGACTTTTGTGATGGACAGGAAGTTCAGTTTAAAATGGGATTAAACATGGTAGTTGCTTGAGTTGTCTGGCAAACTGCATTTTGATGATCTCTAATTGGCCCAAAAGCCTATTTGGACTCTTTTAATATTCTAGAAGTAGAGCAGGATCACAACTGCACAGTTAATAAAACAATACTTTGAGCATTGCTTAGTTGAGAATTACTTTCAACTTCTCATTTGCTGTATTAGAACTAGATCTTTGTCTGCCTCCTCTGATTGCTTCATCTTCCCAGGGGTTTCTGCAATGCTTGAGCACAATATGCATTTTTCAGATAAAAGCACTCAAAGAGTTGTTCGTTCCTTTGTATGTTGACAACTGTTAAGAAGCAATTACAGACTCTGTAATTAGATCCTACTGAATTCTTTGATTTGAAGTCAGTAATTCTTTGCTAAAACAAGTACAAACATTTATGCCATTAGCTCATGCACCCAGAAAGGACCAAGGATCAAACATTCCATCACTCCTGAGAAAGAGTGGATTGAACTCCAAGAAATGTATGTATTATTTACTATTACATTTAAGTAACTTGCACTGAAGAATTTTTAAGTTCTCTCTTGGAGTATGGCTTGATTTCAAGTTTCAAAAGGCAAAAGTGTTATATCACATTTCTCTGATGTTCAGAAGATATCTTAAGTCCTCATTCCATCTGCAGTCTGTAAGTCTGCTTTGCCACTTTTCTGACTGTGCTTTTGCAGCTATGGAAATGGAAGGGAAGAAGGACCTACAGACATCATCCAATCCATGATGCTGCTCAGTTTGAATCAGCTATACACGGACCATTCCTGACAGCAGTTTGTCAGTGTCGTCTTCAACGACAGGGATGCTACACCCTCACTTGCATGAAGTTCATCTTTTGTTCCTTCTCAGACTTTAGGCAGAGGGAGGTCAAAAATGTGGATATTCTTCTGTTCAAGCTCTACAGTGAGACTTCACAGTACAAGCTGCCAGTTCTATGCCACAAAAAAAGGCATATTTTTTACATGTTACAAGAACCATCAACTAAAAAATACAGATTTGGATTATCTGTCCTAGATTGAACCCTCAATGTACTTGTTAGAGCTGCCTGATAGTCCTTTCTGAATCCTTGCTAAACTTGGATTATGGTTTCACAATCACCATGCCTCACCTTAATTATTAAGAAAAATTTTAACAGACTCTGAAATTAATTTTTAACCCCAGATCCTTACCCATCCAATATAAGAAATATATTACTGTGAGCTGTCAGGATATTTTTATGAGGAAACATGTAGGCAAGCTTAAGAGTCCCAGAGCCACTTTATTCTAACATATGAAGAAAGCCTTCCTCTGTGACCTGAGTTATTTATAACTAGATTCTTCAGATTGCAATCATGACTTTCTAGTTAATGTTGGCCTAAACTTCATCCAGAAAGTATCACTGGATATTATTTTTGCATCAGAATTGCAGTATTTACAATAACACCTCTTCTGTATTCAGATAGCTTTCAAGTAAGAGTACTGCTCTGGGTTAAACTTATTTATAGCGTTACTTCAAAAGCATATATTTGAACACCACTTTTCAGGACACCTCCCCAGCAATTTCACCTCAATTACTTGTAATTAATTTAAAAAATCACAAGTGTGGTGTAGTATACATGACTTTTGTAATGGAAAGTATTGTTGAAGGTCAGTTCTCATTATTTTTTATGAGGGAAATTTTTAAGTTTACTTTTCAGAAGCCATTCTCCTCAGCACAGCAGCTCAGGAAGGACAGGCCCTGTGCAAAGGAACTGCCATTACCTACTGCCCTGAGTGGAATGGACCAGACGACAATCTGCTCCAACTATCATCATCTAATATTGGAATTTTTAAATTCAGAAACAAAAGAAGGCAGTGATCCTTTTCTCTAGTCAGCCCAAGAGGAACTCCTACTTTTTTTCCCCCTTTCAGTCTACCTACATATTCTGGCTGTGTAACAAGCTGAGAAGCAGGCACGCACCAAGTTTTTACCATCCACACTTTTTTCTGAGGTTTCCAGGTGTGTACTGGGGATGTTAACAGCAGAGTGCACTGCAGCACAACCTCACAGCTATTTACAAGTGGCAGCTGAGCCCAGAGACTGCTGTGACTCTCTGAGGTCATCTAACCTGGCCACTGTCCCCAGCCATACCTTTTCTGTCTGGACTGAGCATTGTCTGCTCCATAAAAAAACTGCTTCTATTGGACTCCTTTTTAGATAATTTTGTTTCAACTTTCATCTTAAGGGTTACAAAAAACTCCTGAATAATCATTTTCCAAGCATGTTGAAGTATATCTATTTAACAGATGGACATAAATGAGAAGCTACATACATCTACATACAAACACAAAAAAAGCAGGAATGATGGGGGAATAAAAGGCAGATTTTAGGGTTGATGCAGATAACAGGAAGGAAAAACTGCTATGAGAGGATATGTCTGGCATCTACTAGGAATGTGCTATTCCTCTTAAACATAAAGACATCCTGATTAAAACAAAGTCAGAACCATCAGCACATACATTGAAAGTAAAAGGATTTCACGTCTGAAGAAGCCACACTGCTGGTGATGCTGAGAAACTTTAGATGCTATTTTTTTAAGTTGACACCACATGATCTGAATTCTTTTGTCCAGTGCAGCTGGCAGTATTCTTACTGCCAGAAAATGGCAATCTGCCTGGATGTCAGTTGAACAATCATACTCTTTGCAGCTGTCGGAAAAAATCAAAACCAGAACCCTTGAGATTCCACTTAATGATCATCTACAGAATGCCTTTTATTCATTCCAGTTAGATTTGTGAGTAACTCTTAATTTGGCCTACCTTTCTGACATCTCAATACTATGCATTTCTCCAAGTTCAGAGCAAATAAAGCAGATGATCATGTCCTTCTTTGAAAGCCCTGTCATGTCTTTCCCCCTCAGGATGAACACCACTATTCTGCCCATCACTGCCTAAAGCCTGAAATCCTTCTTGATGCCAGCTACAGAGCATTTGAAAACCAGACCATGCTCGTGGGCAGACTAACTCCCCATGAGATACTATGCTCAGCTCCCCACCTGCAATACTCAGACAGGCTCCACTGTGCCTATGCTGTCTACATGTATTATTCATTAATGAGACTGAGCTTTTCCAGTCAGCAACCTTCTCTTTGTTTTACCTACATGACTCATATAACACTATTAGACTTTCAAACATGCTTTTAGCTATTGCAATAACACAAGAACAATCGATTATGGAGATGTTAATGTGGGTGGAAATTTAAAAATAATAATCCTATTTTCATGAATTCTCATTCAACAGTGATGACACATCATATCTGCTATCTCATTTACCTCTTCCTTTATATCTTCCATTTCATCTCTCATTTACAGTAAAAATTGAATTATCTAGCTATTCATCCTGTCTTACATGCTCTTCATTTGAGTCCTCTGTCTGGTTGCCATTTGAGAATTAGGAAACCAAGAGGTATTTCTGCCTCCTTTCAGCAGCCATTTGGCAGGCTCAGCTACCTCATGTGCAGTCTTAAATTTGTCACTGAAGGTTCTGCATGTTTCTCTGCCAGAAACTTTACCATCAGCCCTCATTCAAGCACCATTGAAACTGTCATTCATGACAGAATATATTAAAACAGTGAAAAGTATGATCAGCTTATTATTCGCTGGGAGTGAGAAAACAGATAAACAACTGTGTTCAGCCAGCATTCCTGCAGCAACTTATCTGCTATGTGTACCTTTTATCATCTTTCAGTTGAATGATATATACAACAGGCGGAGACAAATCATAATTAAAAATACAGAAGCATTAGTAAATTAAAAAACAAAACAAATACCCTCAACAAATAATTCTGCCTTACCCTTCCTTCTGAAATCAGCGGCAGTCAGGAACAGTGAGAGCTAGGCTCTCAATAGGTCTTTTTGAAAATCTAATCTACGAGTATAAATCTGTGTGAAATTCACAAAATTGCAGTCCTGCCCTGTGCCTTTGATACCTTCTGCAAGAGCTTCGTATGGGCACTTTCACCATGACAGCATCGCTGACCTGGCCAGACTTCAGCCAGACTCATCCTTCTGCACCCCACAGCCATGCAGCACTAGTAACACTTTTAAGCAATTACATGAAAGCAGAAGCACTGGAGCAGTGAGTAAAGTGCAAGCATCAAGAAAGAAGGTTGGCCGAAATGGAGACAGGAGACCTTAAGGAAATCCACCATGAGAAAAAGAAATGCAGGGAGTTCTCTCTGTTTCAAATAAATGGATAAATTTCCAGACACATTTTTCATATAGAGAATAACAGATGTATCTGTGTCCATCCAGCAGCTGTGTCCAAAAACCTCCACGAAAACTAAGCAGCAACCCAAAATTAGTCCATTTATTGCTTCCAAAAACTGGACATAATTTAACAGACTCTATCACAGGTAGTTTAGCCTCCAGCCTCCTGTGAAGCTGGGAAAAACTGAACAAATGCACAAGACTGACATGATCTGCACTCTCACTGAAAAGTAACTTTGGCCCTTTGAGAGGGACATTTTGTTCACAGGTCTTCACAATGAAAGTTGGAGCACATTTTTAATATGATGGAGGATGATATTATGGAAGCTACACTTCCACGAAGGGATTGCACAGTTAAAAAGCCTTTTCTTGTAATATTTTAACTATTTAAAACTTCATTTTATTATCTTAAGGAATAGGGCCTTTTCAATTAACCAGTTACAAAAGTAAGTAGGCACAAGACAGTTTTACAACAGTAGATGAATTAGTTTCAGCTGAATTTGCAAAAATTTAAAAATCAGCAAAAGAAATGCTGGATCCCAGCAAGTGCAAGCTCTAATTTATCATTTTTCGTCATGTTAGCAACAGCAAAACAGTAGCACAGAAATTAAAGGAATGACAAATACTAAGATTTAAAATCTAAGATTTTGTATTTAAACTTTAAAGAACTTGAAAAAAAAAGCAATATGTGCTGGCACAATACAGTATCGTCAGAAATTTTTTAAACTTCTCAGAAGCATAGAAAATACAACTTTTTCTATAGCACTTAACTAAATATAACTAAATGAATTAACACCTCCCCCATTTATATTAAATATTATTTTAGCGTGAGAATATGAGCATATTTTGGATGAGAAATGCAACATTTTACCTACCTTCACATATTGAAATCCAGTTTCCTTTCAACCTAAACCACTTTTCTGTATATTTTCAATTTACTAACAATATTTCCAATATTACATTTCCTGTACATAAATATGAGCAGGCATGGAAGCTTCTTGAGGACTGATTCAGCAGGAAATCTAAGTGTTTGATCCTGCTGTCACTGAAGGGAAAGGGCCATAAATAGATGCATGCTAGCTAGGGTTTTCGAAGCTGCCACACACACAAGCAGCTAAGAATGATTTTTTCAAGGATTTGACCAACTAGAACCCTTCAGCTTTTTTGAAAGTTCTAATAAATACACCAGTAGCCTCATTAAATGGCTGTATGTATTTAGGCATGGTATTACACATGACCTGCTTCTTTTCTCCTTTCATTATATTCTGGTCGCTGGGGTTTTGCATTTGGGTTTGTTTTTTGGGTTTTTTTTCTTTGTATTTTTTTTTGTGTGTGTGCACTTGAGTTTATTATTATTATTATTACTTATTGTTCTTATTTTGATTATGTCCCACTCTTACTTGTCCTCTTTCTAAGTGGAAGGTCTGAAAGTTCTGCAAACCTCTTCCTGCCAAAAGTGTTTTAGGAATGTAAAAACCATGTTATGTCTTTGAGATTAAGAATTGAGCATTATATTGTGATCCTCAATCTTCTCTGTGTTTTGTCACTCACTAAGTGGGAGGGGACTGGGCCACAAAATTACAGCTCCAGCAAAAGATTCGGGAGCTAGGATCTTTCAGCTTTGCCATCAAAGACTATCTATTTCAGTCCAGTTGGTCAATGGCATCAACACTGCTTGTAACAGTAACTATTTTTTTTGTGTCCAAATATAAGAGCTTTCCCCATGAAAACAAGATCACTGAAGTATGTATGAAGTTAATTTCAACACACAGGTTAAAGAAAACCCTCACTTTCAGCAAAAGTGGTTAGTATCTGTCCCACCCTTTATTTTTTAAGGGTTTTAAACATTAATATTCCTTAATAAAGAGCATAATAAATATAAACACAAAGCCACACAACATGCATGAAAAAGAAGGGTTAAAATGCAACTGTATTTCACAGACACAAGTTACAGTCATTAAATTAAATTATTACACATACATTATAACTTATTTATTATTTCAAGCTATACAGGCAACATAGCACCAAACAGAAGATTTTCCTCTGGATGAACATTACACAAATATTTTGTTTTTGAATTTTGGAAACAAGTATTTTCTTTCATTTTTATCAGAATGACCTGAAATAAAATTCACTACCCCAAGACTGTTTGATGACATTATCTGGGCAGTGACATCTGCTATCAGTTATCTCTGATAAGGCCCCCCTCCCACTTCCAAAGTTTTAAAAAATGAATAGCAGATGCTAACATCAAGATTTCAGGCAGTGGGATATTATTATTATAATTTAATGTGCTGTATTGGCAATGAGGTATTTTGAAGTTCAACATTAGGCAGCAGCAGAAGTAGAGGTAAAAAACTGAAGGTGGTTTTGAAAACCAAGTTCACTGATTCTGAATTCCCTTTTAATATAAAAGATTATTTTAAAAGATATAAATACTTTTTACACACTAGAAAAAGTGAATGAAGGCACTTATCATACATAGCAAGAATTTTTGCATTAAAATGAAAACAAATAAATATTTTCTGTATGCAAGTTTGGCCTGCTTCTGCTCCTGGAGAAGTCAATGGGATGCCTGGCAGTAACAACACTGGAAGGGAACTGGGACTACTTCTAAAAAATAGATTCATATACTTAAGAATTAATAGTAGATTTCTTCCACTACTGCAAAGACAGAATTACATCTAAATTATTCTGGAGCAAGTAAGTAGAAAACTGAAGCACTAGAAAGACAGCCAGTTTAAAGAATATTACATCATGTGTCTGAAGGGGAGTAAGTAACACATTTCTGAGACTTCAGGGTGACTTTGAAAATAATCCATTATTTTCATGCCTATTTTCTCTGAAATCAAAAGTAATACTTATGAATTACATAAAAATTCTAAAAGTGAGGAAAAGAAAAAGAATGAAAACCATTATTTTATAAACATTTCAGACAAAAAAAAATTATCTTTTGTAAGGAGCTATCTCTTCTTTCCAAAGAAACAAGAAAGGATGAGAGCCAAACATATTTCAAGTTGAGACATATCTGGTTAAAATTTTCATGATAAAATTAGGTAACTACCAACACTCATACAAGAATTGATTGCCCAAATGAAATACAAAGCTTCAACTGCTACCATGAACTGCCTAAGCAGAAACCTTGCTGTTTGGTACCTGGATCTTCAAGAGTTTTTGCAGGCACTGAAAAAGTACAGAGGGCCAAAAATAAGATCAAATTCCTCAATTAATCAAAATTCTTGTTGTCCAAAAATGTGAACAAACTTTCCTCACTATGCAAAGCCTGAAGGTATTGTCTTCCTATATATGAATAGCTTATTCTATTCCTCAAGTGTAAGCCCAAGCTTCCTAAAATCTTTAGAAAATATAAAAAAAATTAAAGGTATAAACCTTTAGAATTTGAGATTTACTTGTGTCACATCCATTTGGACAACTTCAGGAACCAGGGGCACAGATCAGGAGGGGAACACAGCCTTTAAGCTTTGTGAGGGTGAGCTCCAGGAGCCAATGACAGACACTATGAAGTGTAACAGCCAGCAGCTGCTAAACTGCAGAAAGCATCTACCAAAATTCTGACTTCAGATCATAAACTGAACCTTCCTTGCAAGGACCCTTCTGTGCATTTACAAGATATGTTTTGTGTTAATTATGTTGTGTAAAATTAATCAGTAACTATAATAATAAAACAAATGTACTTAGAAAGCATACTGCTAAAAGTCCTCTGTTCTCAAATATATAGAGACAGCTAGAATCACAGAATCATGGAGGTTGGAAATTACTTCCAAGATCACCTAGTCTTGCATGACAGTTTCTGCTTAGGTTTTAACACTGGAATCCCACTAGTAGACACAAAAGTTCAATGCATTGCTCACCTGGCACAGAAATATTACTCAATACTTCTGTGACAAATATAGTTATTTGTCTGGTTTTTGCAATCTTACAGAGATGGGGGTAAGTGTAGATGTGACAGGCTTGAGGACTTGAGCAGCCAGAGAGCATCTAGTCATTAACAGTTGCTATATTAGAACATATTTTATGCCAGAAATGTGGAAGATAAGCAGGGCCACGATCTATTGCCAAACTGAAAAATCACTAGTCAACCATGGCTAGAAAATGCTGTTTGTACTAGGCTACAACAGAATTCCAGTGAATAAAGTTTTACTGCTCCATCCTAATAGTCATCCTTAATGAATAAATTCTGCTCTGCTTAAACAGCAACAAAAACCAACTAATTCTCTGTGTTGGCAGCATTCAAACTAGCTAAATTATTTAAATGACAGCATAATATGTGAGCCTGCTTTTATTTCCTGAATCTGCTATGTTTGTTTCTGCAGCATGAGATAGTGTGATGAAATTAAATATTTTATGGCTTAACCATAGAGCTTGCAATTATATATAAAATAGGCCTCTCTCTCTGATAAACAGAATACATTCTAAACTTTGTTTTTGAAGGATTAAAATGGCTTTTTATGTCACTTGAGAAATAAACCAACATGAAAATCTTTATAAAACTGAGCCATACACAGCATTTACAATTCAAGATCTTATAGGTAATCTATTAATGTAGGGCAAACTGAATTATTCAGAGAACAAACAGGTTGTGAATAATTCTTGATCTAAAAGGAAAACAAAATTTGAGTTCAAAAGCAATTGTATGCAGAACCCTGCTTGTCTTCTCAACATCTGATGAATATTAATTAGCAAGTCACCACTAATTATTTGGAGAATGGCTAAATAAGATAGTCTGGTGTCTGCTAAACACAAACCCTAAACTCTGCTTTGTGTAGTGGAATAAAGAGATAACTGTGGTAAACTGTTAAATCAAAGTTACATTTTACAGTCTCTTTGCAATAAATCAGAATAGCTTACATAAACATTAGCAATTGTTACAGTTGTAATTGGACATTTTTATAAAATGCTGCCATATTAATTAAAAGAGACAAATTACACAATTTTATTAATAAAACAACCCAAATAAGTGTTGTCCCAGACCATCTCTCAGGGATGTCACTGACAGGCATTTTGCTGATTTTGAGGGAACCAGAACTGGATCCAGCCTCCTTTGATTGCCTTTATTCCCCTTAGAATTTAGCACAATAATCAATACTGTTGTCAAATTCACAGCTTGGGAATTATAATGTGCTCTATACTGCAGAGCTTGCTATGATTACTTCAGTATGTTAATAATCTGCTAGTGGCAATTTTAAAGATTAATGGTGATTGCAGTAGGCATTTTTACACATTAATAGACAGTGACATGTAGACAATAACATATTATAGTTACATACATAATTATACATAGATAACTTTAATTACTCCCTGTTTTAAAACCACTAATATAAACTTTTATACACAAATGTACAAGTGACACGGAGCAAAATGTTTGATGACAGAGTATAATATACATGGATGTGAGTTATTTTATACTTAAATATACTATAGGAAAAAAGTTATGCACTAAAAAGTTTAGGGTGTTTTTGTAAATATAAATATGTAGATAATACTACAGCATAATTTACAGCATAAACTTGTAAATTTAAACACATATCAAATTGTAACCCTTCCAAATGGGACACCTATTAGGTACTGTAATCAGTTATGATGATTTCTGGTAATTTTCTAAATACTCCCTGTGATGCTTTAGAGACCATGATATTGTTCCCACTGAAGGAAATGGCTGCTTCTCATTCAATTCTATGACT
The DNA here is from genome assembly GCF_017590135.1 of Pyrgilauda ruficollis. Classification (NCBI taxonomy): domain Eukaryota; kingdom Metazoa; phylum Chordata; class Aves; order Passeriformes; family Passeridae; genus Pyrgilauda; species Pyrgilauda ruficollis. The sequence goes on from NW_024518095.1 coordinate 643,189, forward strand.
GCAGGAACAATTTCTCTATAAAACTACATTGACAATATTCCACACGCGTTATTATTTCACTGTTATCAAATTTTAAAAATGACATAAAAATCTTTAAAAGACACAGGGAAATAGAATAACAGAAAGAACAAGAAAGCAAACAATATTATTGAATGCTATCGTACCGATTTCCACGGTCCCCGATGCCAAGAAACATCACCAGGGCAAGAATGGACATTACATTGTGCCATGTTAGGTGGCTTGTCTAGAATTTCACAGTTTTGATCACCCAACATTTGGCCAGTGGGAAGCTGACAAATCACCAGTCTTGTCTTTATTCCATCTCCACAAGTCTGAGTACACTGAAACACAGAAATTGATATGCAATAATTTTATTAACAGAGTCATCACATACCATCAAACCAAAATTCATAGCAATCTTCAGTACATCACATTATTTACTATGTCTATTTCCATATTCCCTGGATGCTCTTTTCAAGAATAAGGACTTAAAAGTCTAATCTCATGTAATTCTCTCACCAAAACCTTTACCAAATGACATTTTTATGGTTTATCAAGTGATTTTCTGCAGAAAGTCTCAGTTACAGACACTCCATTAAGGAGAAGTAATTGTGAGAATAAATGTGCATGAATCTCTTCCTTTAATACGAGGAAAATATAGAAATTTGTCTTATAAGTAGTTTTCCCTGCCAGACAGTGGCAGAAAATTCAGATACTGGGCACACTTTTACACAGTCCAGTTTATACAGACTAAGTGCAAAATACTTATAGGATGTGTTTTCTGGGTTTCAGTTAGCCTGTAATTCTTCAATAGCAGTTCTCATTCCTAATGAGCTCTTAAAGCCAATCTATAATAGTTCAAACCTTTTTATTGTATCCTCAATTATTCTAAATTAGAAAAAAAAACTGTATCATCTGCATGAACTGTATCCCAAGTCTATGGCTGTGGACAGAAAAAATATGACATTTAGACTGACCTTGAGAACTGAATGGCTAAATCGGGCCAAAAAAAGGAGAAAAAAGGTAAAACAAATAGTCACTCAACCAATTTTTCTTCTCTTTTCAATTCCAGTAACTGATTTGCAAAAGTAGGAAAAGTGGGCAAGAATCACAGGAGATTATATTAGAATAAATGCAAAAATAATCAGCTTTAACTCTTTCTGTAGCATTTGAGCAGGAGTGTGTGGTCAAGATATGACATCACACAGCACGGTGATGTCCAATCACATCGAATGTGTCATCAAAATGTTCTAACCCAGGCACAACTTTTACATGCATGATCCTATCTCCATACTTCTAATCTGTAACTACAGCCCTGTAACCACTACTACTTGCAGTTACTATTGTTAGCACCTATGAAATTACATGAAATGAAGTTTCTCTACAGCTTCTTATACTCATTTTTTTTCTTAGACTAGTGCTATTGCACTGTGGTTTTTCCACATACAATCCAGCTTTTTGTAATAGAATATAATTTTCTGTGCCTCAAGATACATGTTGTACAACAACTATATGATTTGTTGATACTGTATATCCTTAGCTTCACACAGTACTTACATCTTTTGGATGTATATTTACATAACTCGTATTTCCACTACAGTTCTGGATTTGATCGAAGAATAAAGTTTAGATAAACTCATTCTTTTTAAATTTTAAACTCTATTAAATAAGTAAAAACAAGGTGTTCAGTTCCACTCATGATCACATAATTAAGTTTCTGCTTCTAAGCTCATGTAGTAAACAATGTTCCCCTTTGTAAATGAAATGCTCTTACTTCTCCCCAGTTCCCAAAGTTCCACTGTGGGCAGGGTCCAGAATCACAGTGTCTCGACTCAGAAGGTTTTGTTGCCTCATCACAATTACTGGCACTTCTTCCTTCTTCATCCTGGCATACTACAACTCGGCGCTGAAATCCACCTGCACAAGTACTAGAACACTACCAAAACAGGTAAAAATACATTTTGCCATTGCATGATCAAAGAAATATAAAATATGTTGGTTAAAACAGACGCTTGGTTTTAAACCTTAACTCTCAAAACTGAACTTTTCAGATAAAAATGACTACTATACAGAAGTATTTTAAATTGAAATCACACAAAAATTACCCTCAGAATTTAATATGTTTTGAATAATAATAAGAACAAGAATAACAATACTTTTTAAAATGAATGTGATTTTGTTTTGACCAAATCTGTACTGCAATAACATTTCTAGAAATGTTAACACACGCGTGACAGCACAAATTAATATATTCTAAAAAAATTTCTTACTGCTCCCCAGGGTCCAGTTCTCCATTGATATCCTCCCACGGAAGGACGGTTCCACTGGTTTAAACTGTCTTGTGGAGGGTGTATTGGGAGGTAACCTGCTTCTGGAAAATGGCTTGGATGGTCATGTAGTTTTGGAACATGATGATAAACTGGTGGGCATGGTGGCATGTTACATTCCTGTTCCTTAGGAGGTCGGCCTTCAGGATCACAGTAATTCTCACTGATTTGCTGATGATAATTGACACAGATGACTTGTCTTGTTACTATTCCACTGTCACATGTAACTGTACACTGACCAAAAGATTAGCACAGTGTTTGTCACAGAAAATTGATGATTAATAAACAAATGCATTTATATTTACTTTTGAGAAGAACAAACATATTTTTGTTTTTTCAAGGGATGAAAAAAAGGACTCTCAATTTCTAAACAGAGACTTGGCCAAAAATCTAAATACACACATTAGAAAATTGTTACAATTAATACTTACAGGGGACCAATTTCCAACTTTCCACTCTCCACATGGGCTAAAGCAGCTTGAAATTTCAACTGGTCGTGGTAAATGAGCACACAAAGACTCATCTGCTATCTCTCCATGAGCATCTCTACAACTCACATAGCGAGCACGATCGCCCTTCCCACAGGATGCAGAGCACTGTCAGTGAACAATTCAAGGTCATCGCATTTTAGGAGACTAAAACAAGATCATGCAAGCATCTAAAATAATAACATAGTTTCTGTTGGCCTGGAACTGAATTGCGTGGCCTTAATTCTCGTGAAGTATTTCAGTGTATATAAACAGACATTTAAACTACAACATGGAAGAATTACACAGTTGCAAATAGCAACAGAAACATGATGCAATATTTACAGGAACTGTTAAAATAAAAACTGATACTAACAATCCATTTGCCATGATGGTTTGTATTAGCAGATTCCATTGAGCCCCTTCTGATGCATTTATAGCTGAGGAGTTCAATGTGGACTTAATGAAGGGCTGCTGTGTAGCCTCAGTTTATGCACCCTTTAGTGCTATTTATTTGAAATAGCTGGGCAAAAATATAACTGCACTATATGCTTTGTTAAATATCTCAAGGGATTAACAGTCACATCCACATTTCATAGATAATTTTAGATTTTCTCATTGCAATCAAGTAAAACTAATTTTCAACATTATCAAAGTAAAAACCTTACATTGAAGAAAATTTATGTAGGAACTGTTTCACTAATGCTTATTTTACAAAAAATTGTCAAATTAGATCTTTAAAGACTCCAACTGTTTAATATTACTATCCACATAAAAGATTTAAATAATATTTTAAAATCAAAGATGCTCCAAATACTTAGAAATTGATCAATTGCATTAAAAAACCACTTCCTAGTGCACTGTCAATCATACAAAAACTATTTCACTCAGAACCCCAGCTCCTAGAATTCTGCTTTTATTCCTATTATTTTTCCTGGTTGAATTTGAAGCACACAGTTTGCTGGAAGTGTCCATCTGCTCCTTAAGGAACAGTTTCATTTCTTAAGAAAATATTAGAACTCCTTTGTAATCTATTCCAAGCAGATTTCAGTCTGAAAAATATCTTAATGAAAGCTTCATGGAAAAATGGATGAATGAGTGGAGGGATGCCTTGCAAGGTGTGACTGCTGTATCACATACTGGGGTCCATGATCCATATCTCCATTGGGTCACCTTCCCCACATGAACTAGAGGAAGTGAAGTAGTCCATAATTTTGTATTTTCTGGACAAGAGGGCAATTCACATTCCTGTGCGGGCGAGGAAAAAGAAAAAACCTTTTGAAATATACACTTTGGAAGAGCCAAATGTAAAGCAAATGGTTAGCATTTAATTAACATGTAAATACCATCTTTTACATTTTTCCTGGAATTATGCAAAAAACCTTTCATTGAATTGCTTTGTTTTGTTTTAAATGGAGTGTCAAAGAAAATTTATTTGATCTTAAAACTGCATTAGCAATAACTAATAATATTGGCATTTTGAGAAAGAACAGTTTTGGCCAACTTGTTGGAGAGAAGGAGCATAGACATTACAGTTTCCTGCTTCAGAGCCAAGGCAGCACAGAAGGACCAAGCAAAGACAGTGGCTGTGCTATCCTGTCCTTTATACCTTCAGCTACTGAGAACATAAATTTGCCCAGTTTCAATCAGTAGCCAAACAGGTACCACAATTAAAAATGCAAAGGATAATCAAACCCAGTGTTTGCACATCTAAGTGGAAATAAACTACACCAATTAACTGGCTTTTATATTTAGAAGCTTATTAAAGAAACCAGTTGGGTACTATTTATTAAGCAGGATGGCAAGCAGTGTCCTTACAATATTCTACATGTTGGAGCTTCCCCTCCTGCCAAATAATCACAGGCCTTTGGATTCCTTGAAGTCATATACTCTATCAAAATCAAATGCCAACTTTCAAACCTATCTTAAAATTACCCTTCTTTTACTTAATTCCCTAGGCAAAATTTGACGTTTGTGAAGAAAAGCATAGAGTTTCAGTATTTTGTTCACATTTTAGAAGTGATGTCCTCCGACTTCCCACACAGAGTCAGTAGAAAAGAGTTGCATTCAGCCGCTTTTGACAGAGAAGTAGAGCTGTTTTTTAACTTACTTGACTGTCTCTAGGACGAGTGGCAGCATTGCACTCCCTGTCGTCGCTCAGAATAACGCGGTACGTCCCAGTAACACATTTGACTGCGCGCACCTGGTATCCGCGTCCACACGTTACAGCACACTGTTGAAGGCGGGAGTTTCACACACTTGAAATAGTGCTATTTATAACCAAATTTCATTTTTAATTACATTTTCTACTTTGCAATGCTTTCTAGAATGAATAGGAATGACTACTGAGATGGTGTTAACTTCCTTTGTGGCAGACCAACAGATACTTAACCAGTGTTCGCAGCCCACCAATGAACAGTGCTGGTGCAGGACAAAGGCTTTCTCTCTTTCCCCTTTTCTATCCCATGCAGTGAGTAGGCTGGAGGTTGGGCAGGAGACTGGGAAGGAACACTGCCAGAACAGCTCACCTGACCTGATCAAAGGGACAATCCTGCTCTATAATGTCATGCCCTGCAATAAAAACTGGTGAAGAGAGAGTAGAGGAGGGGAAAGGGAGGAGTAAGGAGTAGCTTCAAATGAATGACTAACTGCAGCTGTTAAACATCTTTCCCTTCACTACTAGAGTCAAACTAGAGTTTGACCAGAGAGCACTCAAAGCTGCCACCTAAATCACTAGATGGCTGAAAATATTATGACACAAATCCTATTGCTACAGATGTTGTGGTTCAAGCAAAGTACTTGTAAAAACCTGGTTGTGAATGGCTATTACCAGGTGGTACAGTGGAAAAACTGCAATGAAAGGTTCTGCTCCAGTGACATAGAGTGGTAAATTACTTGTACAAGCTATTTCAGAAAACTATTTTTTATTCATAAGGATTCTATCACAGGACTGAATTAATCTTTTATTTAGCTTTTGCATTTAGCCTGTAGGAATGGAAATTCATGGCCCTGTGATCACAAGATTACATTACGTTAGATAACAATGTGGTTATCGCTAAGGTAAAAAAGTAAAAGAAATGTCTAAATTGAAAATATACTTAATTTACAAAAGTATATTTATTCTGTATTTTGATAACAGGTTGTATGTAATAAGATAAAGATTACATGCTATTTGGTGATGATTTTCCACTAATATCCAAGAAACCCTGTTTCTTGGATAAGTATTCTCTTGGTTTGAGTAACCTGATCTTATAAAAGCCACATGAAGTTGAGTACCTCATATTTTTCATTAATTCTCATCTATTTACTGACAAAAGTTTCCTTCACAAATTAATTCACTTTTTCCTAGCGTTTTAAATCCACTTTGGTTTACATTCAATGAGAGTCACACAGGAACATATTTTTCAACAGCACTTTCACATAAAGAGACAGCAGATCTTATATCACTAAATGTAAAAACAAAATGTAGCAATAAAATACTAAGTCCTTTTCCCTGCTATTATTAGCATATACATGTCTATGATTGATTGAAGTATATTGTAGATTGAAGACTGATCTATATTAATTGAAGCTACCACTTGAATATGCCCACTTACCTATAAATACTTGGTCTTTTACCTGTCTCATTCATCTGAATAGTCTGCTACCCTCATTTTCATTATTCTGGTGATGTAATACACTGATTGTATAAAACATCTTTAATGTTAAGGCTCAGGACCAATTACTGTTTTAGGCATTTAACTTCTATATGGGTGTTCCTAAATTACAAGTTAGATAGCCAATAGGACCCTGCAAACAAACATGTGAATCAATTCAACTAAAACAACTGCTTAAGATTCAACTAAGTGCTTAAAAAGTATTGTTTTGTGATTGCTCATATCCTGAACTATAAAACAAGAAGCCAGAAATCCTTATGTACTCACTGATCCCCAAGGCCCTACTTGCCAAGATGCACATTCATGAAGTTCACACGGTGTTATTGACTCTGGTCTGTCATTTGGGTTACAGAAATCATCTCTCAGTTGTTCATCATTAAGTTGGCACCAGACTTGACGATGCTTCATTCCTCTGCCACATGTCACAGGACACTGTAAAATTATTATAAACATCAGTTTGCAGAGACATGAATCCGCATTAAGGCTTCAATTTCTTTCAGTAACTTGTTGAGTTTTAGAAATCACATAAGTAACAAAAATAATCCATGAATGTAAGTAGTCCAAGAAACCGTACTTTTTAATGAGCATTTCATTTTCTGTTAAGTTCAATTCAAGTGCTAATACAAAGAAATTACTATTAAGATTCTAAAGCTGCAAATGATGAAAACTATGTGCAGATCATTTATTTCCAATACAATAACAGTGCATATATCACAGTTTTCACTGGAAAAATGTTTAAACTGTCCGCAATTCTTTTATATCCATCTAATCTAATAAAATTATTATAATTCTATTAAACAATTGGCTGTGTAGTGGTCATTGCTTCATAAAAAAGGAAGGTATGCAAATTACTGCAAATACATTTACTTTACGTATCTTCACTACCTCATTTTAATGTAACAAAATTAAGGAGAAAATAAATTTTAGGAGTGTTTTACAGAAGTTCTCATGCCAGTCATAGATGTGTGATACGTATCAGACAAATCATAGGACTTAAGAACTTTCAAAACTATGTGGCACAAAATAAAATAAAACCCCTAAACACTTAATGCAACTTATTTTAATATCGATGACCAGGACCAAATGTACTTTAAGTTTTACAAAGTTTCATTACCTCACTCCAGTCAGTAACTGACCAGCTTGGACATAAGAATTCATTGCAGCTCTGTGTTACAACTCTTGGAAGTTCCTGGCATTCTCTGTCAGGAAGATGACGTCCCAAGTTGTTCATACAAAAAGCTTCTCTGGTTCTGACACCTCTTGCACAGCTCCTGGAACACTGTATAGTTATGAAACAGGAAACAAGACAATAAAACCAGGCCAAAATACATTATCAGCCTTAAAGGTAAAAGATGTTAAGGATTGTGCCAGACAAAAGCATCCTCCATTTAATCCACAGAACGCTAATATGTTAATTTGAGATAAATTCAGCACTTTGTATAATTGTTCCAAGACAAAGCTCTAATGAAGACCAAAATCAAAATTGCACAGAATTAAATTGTTAAGTAAATAATATATACACCTTTATTTACCAGACCTTCACTGCTGACATCCAAAACCAAGCTGCAAAAAAAGCTATCGATTCTTATAAAAATATAAGGAAGTTGCGGAAATATAAAGGCTGGTATTAGCTGATTTTACATATACGTATTTGTAAAACATTGCTTCCTTTTAGTTATTAAAGTAAAAAAATATAGAGGATTAAACATTTTGTCTGAATGCTAACCAGAACTATAATGGTACAACTATAAAGTTTTAAATCTGTACCTCTGACCATTCTGTGTAGTGCCAGCTTCTTAACGTACAGTCACCATGGCAAGGCTCTCTGGCTGGTGGTTTCTGCTGATCAGCACAGTACTTATCCTCCACTGGAGCACTGAGTCCTCGTGCAATGGAGTACTTCATGCAGTGGATCTCAACAGACCGATGCCCTGGGCCGCACTTCGATGTACAGTCACTTTTGCCAACACTGTGCCACCTAAAATGACAAACTGTTATAGAAAGCTAACTATGTTTTAAAAAATATGACCATGGCAATTAGAGCACTCAGAGAGTGTACCAAGAATCAAAATGTAAATATAGATATGCATTTCAGGGAACAAATAAAACCATAAACTCTATCTCTTGAAAGCAATATAAAAGAATTTGACTTATAGGTTTAAAAGAACTTTTTTAAATTTAAAGGATCTCTCATCTTAATCCCCTAGGTGACTTTGAAAAATGTAAGCTATAATTCTAACTCTTCTTCCTCTGAATATTTCAGTGTGGGCTATCTTGGAGTGCAAAAACACCAGTCTGTTTCAAATTATTTCCAGTTGTGGATACAATTCTGGTGGAAAATGTAATTCATGCAGCAACATAAGTTTTTGTGTCAGAATACATAGAACATATTCACAATTCTAACAAGAGATTTTGTACTTTACCAATAAAAATTAGAAAAGTACCCTAGTTCTATGTGGAGTTGAAGGTGTAAATATCACGTATAAAGCCATTACACCAACAGATTTAAGGAAAACAAGGAGAGATGGGAAAGATGAAGAAGGTAGAGAGGGATGAAGGGACAGAGGATAAAGCAATCTGAATTAACTTGTTTCAATGTCAATCAATAAAAGCATATAAAACCACAATAACTCCATTAGTTGGGAACATTTTTTACCTTAATTCACATTCTGTATTACACTCCTCGAAGACACCTGGTACAGTGGGTATAAGTTCACATCTTTGATCAGACACTACCACACGATCACTCTTACGTATACAAGTCATTCTTCTTCTTCGAGTACCTTGAAAAAGCATCAGAAGTAAATAAAGGGCTAAATTAAGAAAGACTGTCTTATGGATTCCATTAATCAGTTAGCAACTGAGATGCCCCATTAACACAAATTGCTGTACACAGCAGATTCTGCACAAACATGCTCCTTTGTGCAGCTCACTACATTCCAGGTGGAGAACAACCTTTTCCAGTCACCTTCTCCACCTCCCAGCTGTCCTAGAGTGGTCTCATGGGATATCAACTTCCAGAGAACTACAGAAGTGCAACAGTCCACTTACTCATCAGGCTAAGTATTCCAAACACATAATGTATGTCCTGCTAATTAACATATTTCCTAAACCACCATGCTATCTTAGATGTTGTGATCCTTTCCCTTAAAGAAGCAGAAAAATTGATCACAGGGGACCAAAAAGATCTGGAGTTCTGGGAGAAATATCACAGTTAACAGCTGTTCTGCTTCTCTAGCACATGAGTATGTATACAACCAGAAGAAACTCACCATCACATATTTTCAGGCTTTTTTAGCATCCACTAATAAAAGTATTTGTCCAAAATCTGTGTACATACACTTTTATATATACACATTTCATAAATGCTGTGGCTTTATTTTTATACTGGAATAGCCTAGAGAATAACAGTTTAAAATAGTTAAATATATCTTTAAACAGCTTTGTCCCATATAGCAGGTAATCAAAAAAAGACAAATAAATAAGTATAAAAGACACAAGACAAACCAGTTATCACCTAGAAATGGTGTAATAGAAGCCTAATGAATATTAATAGACATACAATACCACTTTATAAGAATGTATTAGATTTGATCCAACCTTTTTTTAATAAACTGCTCCTATGTCTCCAAATGTAGGTTTGAATACAGAATTGTACTGCATAAGTACTAAAAACAGCAAAAAAAAAAAAAAAATCAGAAGCTATTCTGTCCTTAAAGGCTTTGTGCCTTGAAGGTTACTGAGGGTAACAAGTCTCTTCCTTACAAGTAATGGTGAAAAGTCAGAGAATTTAAGGTGAGACCCTTCCTAAATCCCATCAGGTCTTTGGTTCTGGTGAAAAAAATACTTCACAGTACCTTGGCACATCCTGCTGCAATCTTGCCAGGGTCCATAAGGATCCCAGGTAAACAGATCACTTCCATCTTCTATCGGGACATTGAATGAATAACGCACATCAGGGTTGTATAAATTCCCTACACACAAAACCTTGATTGAGATAAAATGATAGCTGTTTTTCAGTGAATTTGAACATAAAGTTATGAATATAATGATCATGTAGGAAATTTTCAAACTTCTGAGAAAAGTAAACATGCACCTGTAAGGTTAGTTCTTCTTCAACTTTATCAGTGCTGTTAATTCGTTCTACTGTATTGTTTGAACCACTGTACTCGAAAATGGCTCCTTGTATATTGATTTCTCTCTTAGACATGCTTACAACAAAATTTCCATTCAAGATAAAATTTCCGTGGGCATCTGATAAAGCTGCAAGCGAAATAAAATATTGGAAATCTATTTAGTTAAAATGTTCCATCAATAGAATCTCACCAACATGTAGCTTTGTTCTAGTCAATGTAAAAAGTTGTATCAAACAGTTCAAATTAATAATTCAACCGTAATCATCATAGCTTTCACCTGAGCAGTGGTCATGGATTTTCTAAGTCATGCATTTTCTCTGCATTATAGTACTTAAATGTTTGTTCTGCTGCATTGCTGACTGCAGTCCTAACTTTTAAATTTGGCTAGGTTCTGCTACTGCAGAAGGAAACAATAACTACTGGTATTTCTGCCCTATTCTACAGCCCCCATCCTTGTATTTGCTATAGCTACTTCTAGTGATGTGGGTTTTAAAAGTAAACCTTAAAATAAAAAGAAATTATTAGGCATTTATCATAGTAATTTAATACAATGACCTATTTGCAATCATAAAGATTAATGACAAGTTAAACATTTTTAAAATAAGGTAAAATTTGTAGTACAATATGCTATTCAGGCATAACTACATTTGAAATGGAAGCTAATGTCAGGGGGCAAGGGTTGCTTCTGGGCAGCAGGTGACAAGGAAAACATTTTGAGAATTCTGAAGTTTGTTGGCTAGGATGACAATGGAAGAAGAGACAGGAGGCAAATATGAGTCAGTATTTTTTCAGGCACTCCAGATACAATGTAACTACTGTGAAATAGAACAACCAGCATTTTTGGTAGGACCTACTTATGAGTTCTTTGTTGCCTACACACACTTGCAAATCTATCAGCATGTGATGACACTTATACTCTTTATGTCCCAGACATAACAGAAAAAGAGAAATATGAGACAACTGGTAAGTTTGCTGATGGCCAAACTGTTTTGTTCATAAACAAAGTAAATGCTTCCAAGATTTAAAACAACAAATACCTGCATTATTCCTGAGCTCACTTGTGGCATTCCAATTAACATTGTGACAACAAAGTAAAACATTGACAAAATGATGCAAGGTGCTATAATTCTTATTCTCTGATGAATGAACACACTCATCTAAGAACTAGAAACCTTAACATCTTACTGATTTACAGAGAGACCCAGGCCAATGAATATACAAAATAATTAGATATTTTTTCCAATGTCTTTATCAGATTTCTCATAATATACATCCAGAGCAGATCTCTGTCAAAAGCACAAAACCTATCCATCAATGTTGTACACATAAAAGGAGGCTTTTACCAAGGTAGTTGTCATCTTCTGGTTTCCCTGAGTAGCTGTGCTGTTGAATATCAATGTTTGTTGCTCCTTTGGGAATATTTACTACAACATTGTAACCTGAAAATTAATTATATAAAAAAATAGTCAAGTATTAGTAAATATGAAAATACATTCTCAGTCACAAAACCCTACAGTGCACCAGAGACAACCAATACTGAATGCCTTCATGTGTTAGATTCTGTGTTCAGATATGTGAATTCAATTCTTCACCACTAATATAAGCTCAATCTACTCAGAAAAATCCCTACAGAGCAGAACTACTCTAGAAAGCAGTCAAGTATAACAAGAGGGACTCAGGAAACACTGTGACTGCTCAAAATTTAAACTGTTACAGAAATCTGGGTAAGTCACCTGTTTACATGATTGAGATAGCTTTTCTGTCCAAGAGTATTCCAAGACAGCACGCTAAAGAATGAGTCTTAAATACTAAAAATATTGCAGTATTGCAGGCCATATGCATAGGTAGATACAGCTGTTAAACTAGCCATGCTTAATCCACCTTCTTCTGCTTGAAATATTGAGTGCACTCCCTTCAAAATACAAATGCTTCACGAATGAGTCACCATTTCTTGCAGTATCTCCAAGTAATACTATGGTAGCCTTGCCACCAAGTAACAAAATAATATGCATCAAGATTTTAAAAAAGTCGCGCTGCACATAAACCTAGGTTAAAAAATCCAAACATGTTTCTCACACATGCTAATCACGAATTCAGAATACTTATGGCTGAGAATAATGGACTACAGCAAACACTGGAAGCAACCAAAAAATACACACATGTAATCTGAGGTATTAATAAAAATTTTGATAATTTTTCCACTTATTTCACAATGTTTAACAATATTACTCTGGCTTTAGTTGATGCACCTCTGTGGGTAAAAATTTAAATGGCAATACCCTTTTCATTTTGTACTGGGTTTGACTAGGATAGAGTTAGTTTTCATAGTAGCTGGTAGAGGCTGTGTTTTGGATTTGTGCTGGAAAATCTTGATAATTCAGGAATGTCTTGGTTATTCCCAAGCAGAGTTTACAGACTCAAGGCCTTTTCTGCCTCTCACCCCACTCCATCAGCGAGGAGGCTTGGGGTGCACATAAAACTGAGGGAAGAAGGAAGAAGGGGAATGTGATGGCATTTGTCTTCCCAATTCACTGTTCTGCATGACAGAGCCATGCTTTCCTGGCTGGACACCTGCTTGCCCATGGGAAGTGGTGAACCAATTCTTGCTTTGCTTTGTGTGTATGGCATTTGCTTTAATTATTAAACTGTCTTTATCTGAACCATCTGAATTTTCTTACTTGTATTCTTCCAGTTCTTTCTCCCATTCCACTGGGAGGTAGTGAGTGAGTGACTGGCTGTGTGGTTCCAGCTGGGGTTAAGCCATGATAAATTTAGTAATTCATTAACTTCCAAGTGTTTTTAATCTATTAAAGCTATGCCATGCATTTAAATGAAGATTTAATCTAATTTCAGGTCCATCACATTTACCAGCTGGGGGCAGCACTGTAATTGCAAATTAAGATGCATGCTCTGGATAAATACACGGTTTGGTCAATCTTTCAACACACTGGGAAGAAAACCAAAACACAGTTTAAAAAGCCCCTCATCTCACACACTGAAGACCTTATGGTAACAGAATGAAAGAAGAAAAAATACAGGAGGAAACTATAAATAAAACTGCATAGCATGTTGTCAAGGATACACAAAGAGAATAAACCACACACTAGGATGCTGAGAATGACCATTGTCCAGGAAAGCCTCAGATACTCTAATTTGATGCAATAATAATAGTCAACATATTAATAATGGGTACATAATTAGATTATCTCCTAAAATGGAAGCCAAGTAAATTAGTATTTTGCTGTAATGAATTTTTGATTATTTCTCTACTACTGTTTACACAGTTACTGACCACATCGTAACTGCATGAGTATAAGCACACACCACAGGCTGCTATTATCAATTCCAAGTTCTGCCTCAGTAAAATGTCTCATTTCAGTTTGAAAGAGAACCAAATGAAGGTAAAAGAAAAAGATCAAGTGCACATCAGCATACTTAAGCTTGTGATCCTAATTCAGAATTTTTTTGGAAAATTGTATTTCGTCAGCCAATACCTTCAGTCATCAGTCATTAGCCTAGGGATGTCTTAGACCTCCCATGGACATGAGAGTTTTAGTGATCAGCTAAGTACAATTTATTGTTTGCATGGCTGTATTCCTACTTGAGCACACCCCATGATAATCCCAAATGTTCAGCATACTGTTCATTGGTATAACTCAGTATTATCTCTTATATGCTATAATTAAAGAATTTGACCATAATTTAAAACATTCCACTAACTAGAAAACCAAATAATAACTCAAGGTTTTCCTCCTCTCAAAACATGGGGGCTTTTTTTCCCCTTCAACTTTAATTTGAAGCAAATAAGTCTGTGACAATGGAAAGTCATTAAATCAGAATGACAGTCTTGACCTTATTTGCATAATGGCAGTTTCACATAATGGTCACTTGACTTGTAACAAATGTGTGTGTGACAAAATTCATGTGCTATCTATAAGCAACTTCTTAGGACAGACACAAAGAAAAATACATGCATTTGTATGGGAAGTGTAGTGTACACATACAGTAGTCTCTCCACACTTCACAGAAAAGACTACATATAGAAGAACTATTAGTAGCTCTATTAGAGAAACTAAATCAAATAAGTAAGAAATACCAGGGTTATTCAGAACTTTCTCATTCACTACCTGTCAATGAGGAGGAAAAACCATAAATACTGTTACTCCTGTTCTCTGGAAGAAGGAGAGTCACATTTCATAGGCTGTATTTTTCACTCTAGGAGAAAAGGAACCTCATCAGCTGCTCACAATGCAAACTTCTTTCTATATCTTTACACAACCAAAATGAGACATTGAGATATGTTCTTCAGCTGCAAAGTTTCAGACCAGAGAATGCAAAGTACAAAGCAGGAAGCATTCATCCTTTTAAAGTACTTTTACTCTCATAATTTCTTTTATTTTTGCCTTTGACCTTTGAGGAGATTGATTTTTTTTCACTTGAATGAGTTAGTATGTATTAGTGTTTGCCTCTGCATCCTTGAGAGGCAAAGTGACTGAAAATCAAAGATATTTTTGTTGATAGAGGCCCTAAAGAACATACACTGAAATCCTGCTTCCTTAAATGTAAAGAATAATTTCAAAGCCATAGTGAAGTGTGCATTGAGATTTAAAAAAAGGCAAAACAAACATACCATAATGAGCACTGTTGAAAGTACCTGCAAGTGTCTTACATGAAGAATTATCACCACCACAGATTCCACATTTGTCCCTCCTTGCCTTCGAATTCAAAACGTGGTCACAGCCTGCTTGCTACAAATAATAATAAAAATAAAAAGGCCCAGTGTCACTCAGCCCAATGAAAAACAATGAAAATAAGTAATGTAAGCTTCCCACTACCCCAAAATATTGTTGTTCACTGTATATATATATATACACATTCTTCCTTGGCAATCCATTAAAAGCCATCAATGGTTTTGGATTCTGCAATGTAAGGACAAAACAGAATGGTGCAATCCCAATACACTCCATATGTCAAGATCTGCATAAGAATACATAACAGTACATAAAGATTTTGTATTAAAAAATCAACATAACTTATAAATTTTAATTTATATTTACTAAAAGTCTTGGAAGTCTAAAATCAGTATGTATATATACATGGTCATCAATTCATTTTAAAGTCTGTCATTACTGAAAAGAAGCAAAGGAATACATGTAGATTGTGTTGGTTAAACTAACCTAAACACAATTTTTGTTTATGTATCTTTACTTAAACTTCCAGGGATTTTTTGAACTATGATAAACAGGATAATTCTCTGGCATTTCCTCTTTATTCAACCATATAAAAACAAGCTATATTTTCTCCTCATTCTGAATTTGTTCAGTTTCACTGCAATCAGCAAAACCTCAACAAGGCTTGAAAAACAAGTCACTGAATTGTTAAAATATAGCACCTCGCTTCTCCCAACAAAATCTTGTGGCAATGCTATAGCTTCTCTTAAGCAGAGAGCTGAATTGATTTATAGGGTCAGTTCCTCCTGATTTTACAGTAAAGTAATAATTACATAAACCATTTACCCTTGGATTTTCTATTTACTACTTACTTCTTTGGTAGCAGAAATACCATGCTAATAATTGCACAGCATGCTTCTTTCCTCCCTTTATGCTAATTTTGGATCAGTTTCTCACTGCTCACTTGAACAATATTTGCTCTTCCACATGTGAGGCTTAATGAGGCAAGACTGTGGGTCTTCAAATTCAACTATATGTTTTTAACTTAATTGCTTCCATTTCCAGATCTTTAATTTGATAGGTAATGAAATTAGCTTAAGTGAACTCAGAACACCATATTTTCAGTAATGTTGGTTTGTATTAATATTTAATATCTACTTTACCACCTGTTAAAATTGATTTTAATAATTAATAAGTTTAGATTTAAATACCCTGCATAAGCCTTGAACACAAAGGTCATTGGTATCTGCTCCACAGGGAGTACCATCAGCAACTCTGTCCTTCAGCTGATAGTAGGAAGTTGTTCCAGAAACTCGGCAAAAAAGTTTACAGCGATCTTTCATAGAAACTGGAAAGAAAATCCAAGAGGTTTCTCGTCTGTTTTAAAAGTTTAAATAAAGTAACATTTTTATTGTGTTCATTGAAAAGATGTGTAATTACTTACTACCACTGTATTTTGGAAGCCAGCGAACAGCAGAGGTAAGACCATTGATATTAAAGTGTTTGCCATCAAATTCAGAGCACTGTTGCTCCCGAAAATCTTTTTTGCCTTTTGGACATGAATCAGTATTACATGACCGAAATTTCATCCTGCGACCAACACAATACTTTCCTTCATTTCTTGGCCTAAAAAAAAGGCAAATGTAAATGTGTGAGTGAGGCACACTCATTTTCTAAAATTGCTGTTTTCCACAAAAAGTGGCCTCAGCCACTGATCTAAAGAGAAAAATCTCACACAGCATTCTGTCAGCTGTGTAACTGATTTACACATGCTCAGCTTCTACTGTGCATTCAATTATACCCAAAATAAACCCAATCTTTGTAAAATACTGTTGCTGAGGTGGTAACCTCACTGCGGATGTTTACTAGCGCATTATTATTTTTACTTCTCTTACAGCAATAACTATTTACCCTGGGTAAAAGCATTAATAGTTTTAATGCTTTTAGCAATTTAGCTGAGATTACAGTCATATTTCCACACAAGCAGCATCTCTCTCAGTAATTTGAAATTACTACTTTACAGAGTGACAAAGAAAGAAGACAATTAGGAGCTGGCACAGTCTTTTCTGTACTTTTAATACTGATTTCACTTTGGGGATTAAAAGAATAAAAAAGGGAAATTGTGGAAAACACAGCATTTACTGTAAGGTCTAAAATACATTTTAACAGTTATAAACCATGACACAAAATAATTCAGTATTAGTATGTTCTTGGGGAAGAAAAAGAGAATAAATCAACTGCAAATTGATACTATCAATCACTACGGACTGAAAGTGGCATTATCTAATGGCAATCTGGTCTACTGCCTCTTACTCATCAGAGAAAATAAAATAACCTGGACCATTTGATTGAAGTTCATTTATCCTACTGATAACATCAAGCTAACATGACTTCCTAGAAAAACCCTGAAACTACTCAGGCACCAGCTGTAATTCTGCTTCTGGAGAAGTTAAGGGTAAATTGCTCCTTGACTTTTATTACAGAGAACAAAACCCACATGGAATTATCCAGTCAATGTAGTTTTCTAGTTATAAAGGGAAATTTTAAATGCCTCTGTTATAACCACCTCTCCGTGTGGGTTGTGACTGGTGGCGATGTTGTGGAAAAGCCTTAAATCAAAGCAAATCAAGTGTTTCACTAAAGAGATTAGTAGAGAATACATGGATTTATTTTTGCAGTTCTTACTGCAAAGAAAGCATCTTATGTTTAAAGAAACCTCAACAGTTAGAGTAAACCTAGAAAAAAAGACCATGCCAAACTAATGTTTTTAGAAACATCTGCAAGAATGGATAATATTGTTGAAAGACATGAGTAATCTAAATGTCCTCTGCATATTAGAGTCTGTAAACTTATCTCTTTCCAAACATGGCTGAAACAAGCATTTTTTCTTGGTGCTTCAAACTGATTTGAACAGCCCACAATACCTCTATTTTATTTTGAGCCAATTTCTAGCATAATTTCTAGTATCTTCATTATGTAAATGTAAAACACATTAAAACATAATAAAAAATGTGAAACACAATAAAAAGCCATACTCTGGTCGATTACACAGCCTGGTGGTGCTCTTAATTCCACCTCCACAAGTTCTTGAACACGAGCTATAAGGCCCCCATGGTCCCCATTCTCCATCTACAGGGCGCAGCTCCATTTCTCTGCTCACACAAATTCCATGGCGGCAGTGCTGCAGAGTTGACAAACGAAATAAAATTTATAATTCAGGCAAAAGGTTACTGTCTATTTTAGGCAGAAAAAGAATAAAAATTAAGCGCTCACTACTCTTATCTGGATCTGGATATTTTCTAAAATGTTCCATTTCCTTTAAGATAACTTACCCAGTAGTCATGTTTTTAAAAATGCTGTCCAGAGTAATTTGATAGCTAGGAAATCTATTGGATATTGAATACTTATCTGTCTTGTCACTTTATCCAAATAGCTCTAAAAGATCTTGAATTCCTGATACATTTTCATGCATAAAGTTCAAAAATAGGTTTACAACTGTCTTTTATGTACAAGATTTTTCAGTTTAATACAAAAAGTGAAAAGTTAAAAGAAACCACCAGGAAAATCAGGGTGTTTTGAACATCTCAAAGCTAACTATCTAGTGGGATTGTTTGGGAAAAGCAGATAAGCATTTAAGACCTTGATTATGTAAAGCCAGATGATGCTATGGATTCATACTTGAACTCAGAATTTCATACCTATAACAGAATGTGTAAAATATTTTAATTTATTAGTATTTTATGTATTTTGTTTACTACTAATTTAACAAAGCTATTAACATTAAAATTGAATTAATAGTTAAATTTAAAAAATGAATAGTAAAGAAATAATAATTCGTAGAGCAAGATACTACATTGCAATGCCTATTATGTTACTTTAGATCTTATTCTCAGTAAAGAACTACCTATTTCCACCAAAAAGGAGGAATTTTCATTTCATCTGCTGTGATTTACATTAGTAAGAAGACAAAGACTGCAAGACTATATTGTTGTGGTCATGTCAGCTATGAGACTTTACCACACTGTAACTGTACACTTTTATTTATAGAAAGTAATTATCCTTTTTTTCCCCAGAAGCATCAATCTCTTGCTTCTAAGTACTTACTATCCCTGTTCCTGACTGCAAATATGTTTCCACTTCAGTGATTATTCAAGAAGTACATGACTAAAAAGTCTAAATGAGACTCTTATGATGGGTGTATGTGTGACTTTTTCCAAAGAATCTGCAGGAACTATCAGGACTAATCCTACTGATGACTTACAGCAGTTGGAATTCTAATTCACTTGTATCCTTTAGAAAATCACAAGCAGTATATTTGATCACAACATAGTGGAATAGTTTACATACTAAAATAGAATATTTATGAGACACTATAATTTCAGCATTACATATCCTGCTGACTTCTATGTGGGAATTGTGTCAACTTTGTCCTTGACTTCAAACACCTTCCAAGGCATCAAAGACTGCCCTCATCTGCAGACAAGACACTGGCCAGGACTGAATACATGGGATCAGTCCTCATACATAATAGAGAGAATTCTTTATTTTAGATGCCTATTTGCAGACTCAGGATTAGATTGTCTGTTAATTAGGTTTGTTGTCAGGAGGAATTCTGCTAGTTGTATTGACAGGGAATGGCTCATCTTATCTTTCCCTGCAGGAAATATAGTTACTAGAGCAGCCTTTATCAACTCAATTGCTTGTTATTTCTGAAGCCTAGGCTTTGCCTCTCTGCAATAAAAAACAGCTTCAAATGACCTTAAACTCTAGAAGGATTTTGATAAAGTCTCTGGCGCATAAAACAAATAACCTCTGATTCACAAAAGATTAAATAATAAACAAGTATTAAAACACCTATTTTTACAATTAATTTAAATGTTACATAGAATTTCTTAGGAGTTATTACAAATCTATTGCAGAAACTGTCAAGAAACAAACTTCACTGAACATGCAAAAATTGTGTGCAGTTTTTCTGAATATAGCTGACTGGCACAAAATTCAAATCTTTTTCAGTGGTTTTATCACTGCCTAAAATAACTCCTAGATAATTTTTTTTTCCATATTAGTATATTCTTTTCTTATATTGATGCTTTTGTTCACATGCTAATAAACATTTTGTTCTCAAAATAAGAATTTGTGACAGAAACAGGTTCTCTTTTCAGGCTTCTGTCTTAAGTTCCTAATCAAACTTGATGATAAAATTGCCTGCCTAATTCCTTGTCACATCAAGTCTTGCATATAGGCCATATCTTTTAAGATCTGAATGCCTTCCCCTAAGAATATGATCATTCCAGTTGATTCTCAAACCCAAAGCAAATGCAGAACAAAAGCTAGATCTTGGCACAGATCTCGGCATATAAATGATCAAACCATCCAGATCATCACTTAACACTAAAACTAATGCTTTAACCTACAACCAGAAAGCCACCATTATTTCACTGCATATGAATTCTCACTGGAGTGCTTACTGATAGTTTGTATTATTCTTTTTCAAGATGACCTTTAGATACCTTTACATCCAAGCCTTCTAGTACCTAATGTCAAATCCCTAGCAATCAAAGGCAGACTTTCTACATAATCCATCCATAAGCTAAATGAGGAACATTAAGAATTTGCCTTTCCAAGAACTGTCCTCAGCATCTTAGGAATTAATTTTTTTCCACTATAGGCTGAAGATTCTAAATTCTCCTTCACAAAATGAACACTGCATTCTAATATAGATAGTGACCTAGCATTTAGGTTTTTCATCCGTTCAGAAGAACATTTACAATAACTTGAAGGGAGATTTCAAAAAAAGAGTTTTTAAACGAAATTTTACAGCCACAACAGTACAATTTTGATCGATAAAAATGCAAAGTATATGCTTACATCTGGGATTTTAATAGCTAATTCAATGAACTTGTCTCAGCTATTGTTTGGCTGCATTTCTGCAGAAGCAACATGATGAAGTCACAGTAGAAAACTCCAGCACCAGACATGTTCCAGATGTTCCTCTGGGTTCACCTGAATCATTGCTTCACTGAGAATAGTATGATACACAGAGCTTTCATAAACTTCAATGTAATTGCTAACAATTTTTTCTACATTTTTTATGGCAAATATAGCATATGTGTCATTTAAAGTGAGTATGACACATAATTCCAAACATACCGATTGCAGCAAGCGGTGAGGCTGCTCTAGTCAAGATCAACAGTTGGTTTTCTGTCAAAAAATCTAGAATTTCAAATTTGGAATCAATAAAACTATAGGTACCCAAATTTGTTTTTATTAATAATCTCCTTATAATAAGCACTTGGAGTCTTTCCTATGGATTAACCTATGACTTGAAAAATTGATTTTGAGAGCTTCCAATTTATCTGTAACTAAACTTTCTAAATTTCCAGAAAAGCAACCTTGAAAGAAATTATTAAAGCATTACTCGACATGTTATGCTCAACTTTGACTGAATTGAGGAGAGTGGTAGATGCATGCAGAACAGAACTAGAGCTCCTCTGAAATCAAGCACTTTCCACACAGCCCACCAAGAGGAGTGGGACCCTAAGGTACATAAAAGGAGCTAAACCAGAGCAGTTAATAAAACGAGCATACAAGGCAGAAGAAATGGAGCTTGGAAAGACATCAAACTGAAGGTGCCACCATAGCATCTCAGGTCTTTATCTCTGTGGTCTTTATCTCAGACAAGTCTACATTTATTACTCAAATTACACTATCTACAAAACCCACACTATTTGAATCTTTTCAATGTTTTCAATTTTTTCTTGCAAAAAATCTGCATACTTTATTTCTCCCTTGAAACTTCTAATTTTTCTGAAATTATAGCTCATAGAAAAATATTTCACAGAAATCCCAGTTTACAGAAAAAATTCACGGTTTGAGCCCATACTTTACTCTGTTCTTACAGTTCAAAAAAATCTGCTGCTACCTTCCAGATGGTGAACATATTCCTTTATCCTCAAGTCTGATAAAATCCATCTGATTTTTTTATACTTACTTTACATATATACACATAAAATTATTTATTTTTTCAGATTTTATACCTTCATGTATTACATTGATGAGGTAGTCATGAATGCTATGTCAAGTTATGCAACAATTCTTAACAGTAATCAATAAATGGGTACTACCTACCAGTGAAGAACAGCAAACATACTTCAGAATTAGATGGGTGTTTCTTTTACTGTTCAAAGCAATTCTTTGTTGCTCTGCATCCCCATTATCAGTTGTACCTGTATCCCTGTCTTTTATGCCAAAAGGACTAGGATGAAATCTTAATTTATTTGATTGCTATTTTGAATATTTTTAGAGGTTAGCTCAATATGCATTACATATCTACAGTGAATAGAATTGATTAACATGTCCCTAAAACACAAAAAGGCATGTGCTTTCCAATCCAGCTGTTACTTGTATCATGTGAATTCCTTCTTGCTGTTAAAGAGATTTTTCCAAACTTCAGTGATAGTTGGTTTCTTTCAATGTTCAAGTAGCAAACTGCCATTATGTGGAACACTGGGATATCCCCATATAGCTACCTCCTACCTCTCCATTGCAATGCTCAAGGAATCAAGGGATATGGGCATATTTCTACATTCCTCAGGAATCCAGGAAGGATCAGAGTGCAACCTTTTGGAGTGCCTCAGAAAAACAATAATAAACCACTCACACATTATTGGGTATTTTTGCTGTTGTTTTCATAGCAATAAAGACTTTTTCTGAGAATGCCACTCCTGTAAGATAGGTGTTTTCAACAATTTTTCTTCTTTGGAGGTGGGGTTTTTTTGACTCAGATATGCTTCGCTAAATCCAACTTTTAGAGCAGTCCATAGAGCAAGATCCATTAATACAACACATGACGTTTGAAATCTGAGCTTAAAAGTTGATACTAAAATAACAAATGCCTTAAATGGATCTTTTCTATATCCATCACAGCAATAATGTCATAAATGCCAAAAATAAATAAATTTAGCTTGTTGGAAAATATTAATTACAATTAATAGTCACCATGTCTTATGCCCATTAACATCAGCAGCAACTTGCAGTCTGTTCCTGAGAAGAGCTGTCCCTTAGTCAGGAACAGATGACAATTTGTCAGATTAATTAATTGCTGCTCTTTCTTACATCTTTCAGAGGTAATGACTGTAATTAGCTCCTTACTTCCTAGAGAAAAATGGTTCCACTGCGCTAATTACACAAAAAAGGTTTTTGTATTCTTACATAAAAGAAATTCTCTGATGCTGGCAAATTAGAGTCAATTAAATGAAGATTACAAATGAAGTTTACATAAAAGATGAACTTCCTTTCTGATGAGTGGCTGACCAAAAAATGGGTTAAGCATTATAACACCAACAGCATGCATAGGCTACAATCAAGGAAAGCTTCCACTACCACTTTCAAGTAATTTTTTCCAGTCTTGCAAAACAGAAAGAAGCCATTTGAGACAGTTTACCCACTACAGTTGTTATCCATGAAGACATTATTTTCAAATTCCTTATTAATATTGTCTTACCAAACATAGACTTTTTAAAGATTAAAAGTCATTGGGGGAAATTTAGAAATAACTGAGGAAAATGTTGCTGCCTATTAAACAAAGAAATTAGGTTAGAGCTTTTAATAATTTTTGAACATATAAAATTATGTTTAAAAAAATTAACATTGTTCCCACATTGCCCCCTGGAGCTGCCAAAGCACACTACTACATAAAAGCATCTCTACATAATAAACCAGCCATACTTAAGATAATCACTTTCATACCTGACCATGTAAAATCTCCAAAATATTTATTCTCACAATACTCTGACAAGTAAGAAAACACTTCTGTTTGCCAGTGGTGAAGTGAGACATAAAGAAGACAAATACTAGACCAGTAAAGAACTTAAGCACCTTATTTTTGTTCACTTCCCAAACTACATACAAATCCAAAACTAAAAGCCTGAAATCTTCACTGGAAACTGGATACAACTAGCCTCCACCATTGCTTCTGTTTCTATCGAGGTTCTGTAAGTACCTTGACTATATCTACTAATTAGATATTCATGACCCTTATGGACAGCCTAAGAAAGGCTATATTGTCCAATTTTACAGATCAGGATCAGCATTCAAAGATTTGCAAATGAAGAAGCAGTGAGTGGCACCCTTACCACCCAAAAACTTTTTACCAAATAAACCAAGGAGCAGAATATAGGCAGCACAGTTTCCACTTCTTATTTTTTCAATCTGTTGAAGCACTCAATCTGTACTTCAAGCAGCCAGGTAATCTTACACATTGGGGTAAAAATGAGAAGACAGCTCCTGTTTCTAGCACTGAACAGACCCAAGTATCCTGAGTTATGTTACAACAGGAAAGCCAGAAAATGAACGCAAGCTATACGTGCTTAAGGCACTTCTTGAAGCAGGTGAAGAGCTCCTGACACATGGTTTTGTATTTTCTCTGAAACAGATACAATGCAGATACAAATATCTGAGACCAGATTCTAATCCAAAGACTCCCTCTTTCCAAAAAAGCATACATGTGTACCCTAAGTGACTCAGTCTGTTCTGGTTCAATAAACAGCCTCAACACGATGAACCGGGGGAAACAGACTTTAAGGACATCATATTTCAGATAATTCTACTTTGGATACTACCAATCAGGAAAAAACCAACTTATCATGCATGAGCTGAACATTTCAAACAGAAGGAAAAATGTCAACTTTCCCCTGACTTCCTTCACCTATTTTTAACCAGTGTGGCATCTGTAAACTTTAATAATTACACTGAACAGACAAACTGTGGGGCTTTATGTCACAAGATTATAGAACTAAGAGAAACTGCATGTAAAGTCAGGTAGACAATTTTCACACCATCAGTAGTCTATAGGCACAGTATTGCCACACAGCAAGCACTGGTCTTTCTTACCTGTATCCAAAATTACAAATACTGAGAAACAAACAAGGCTTACCATGCCTACACCACAAGCTGTTCCATCAGCCAAAGGCATGTGTTGGGTACGACAACCCTTGTGAACCCCTTCCGTGCTTGTGCACCATAAGCGTTTGCATTGTTTCTAAAAAGAAAACCAGATTACTTTTGTTACACCTGCAACACCATTTTAGACATCAGTCATGATTATTTTTATTTTCTCACACTGTGCAGGCTTAGTGTTTGCTATTGTACTACCGTTTTTCACAGATAAAGCTCTACAGAACCACACATATTTTGCTTAAGGTCAAGCAAGAATGTGGAACATCTGAAACTGGTCCCATCAGATTAATAGATAACTTCATTTTCTACTTCAGTAGAAAATTTTATTTAAAAGCATAAGAGGTTATGGTTAATACTACACATCACGGTTTCCATATAAACCCCCAGAAGAAGACTCTAAGTGAATTTAACAAGAATTAAATGTACAGTCTATAAAATTAAGCAAAAAGCCTCCTTTTCAAATTGCTAAAAGATTCTTAATAGACAAATAACCCTTATGGATTAAAAAAAATTATAAATCAGTTTTCAGTAACACCATCTTCACGTGTTTGAAGGCCCCTTTTCCATTCCTTTAATATTCTCATAAAGCCTGACTCCTCTTATACAACATTTTACCTCACCAAAAAGCTCCACTTAATTCAGTCTGAATTTGAGCTTAAATGCTCTTCTTCAAACAGCTCCAACAAGATATACAATGCTGGTAGAGGAATTTTACAAGTTGGTCCAAAATCTAAATCTAACTTAAATCTTGCCAGCAGTGAATAAAGTGTTGTATTTGTATTTATATTGCAATGGCCACATTAAGTTTTCAAAATACAACTTAAGTTTCAGTACTAATCTGGTCAAGTTTTCTTCCCATTTATCAGTTTTGAATACAAAATATACACTCTGTCAGGCATGAAGATATTTTTTGACTCTGACAAAGTACAGGAAATCGACAATTTGGAACAAACATTTAGAAAAAATGTTTAACATAGTTTATTTTTAAGTCAGAAGTTTCTAAAAAGTATTAAAAGAAGCAGAGAAGCAAGACCTGCTAATGTAAGATATGATGAAACCATTTGCAGGAAGTGCTGAAATAAATTCCTTGAAATTGTTGCAGGAAACTTTAGTATATGCAGCTTTAGATATTTTAAAGGAATTCTCACATTCACAGATATGGAAATCAAAATTAATGCAACCTACTTACTATTGCTATATATTTCTGACATGTGAAATTGCAATGCTGTTTACCGAACTCTTCCACCTCACATTCACAGATATGGAAATTTGACTTATTTCAGGATAAAATCATTCCAAAACCAGTAATTTTCAGTAATTTTTTAGTCTAGATTAAGCATGACTTTGTCTGATTTTCACTCACCAGGTAAGGGCATACTTGTGACCCAATACCAAAAGTAAGCTCACACTGCTTGTTGACATCATACATTGACCCAGGCAGCTGAGAGGAGAGATCGTATGTTCCTCCACTGGGTTTGTCTAGGAGGCATTCACCATAACCAGTACTGTTGAAAAACAGCAACAAAATGTGAATAAATCACTCAGCTCATTGGGAACCTTCTCACTATTCCCACAACACCTACACATGCATATCTCAGTGGAGTTATGGGTTTGCATGCCTACTTGCCTGTATAACGACTTTAATTGAATTAATGAATAACAAAATGTACCAGGTCACTTATTTTCCTTTTTGTGTATTTTGCATTTAGATCCACCAAACAAAAGCAAGTGCTTTTTTCTAATTTTTTAAAAAAAGGAAAAAAAAATGTTTCTACCTAAATTATATCCATCACTTATTTTTAACATAAAAACTTTAGAAAACAAAGGGTATCTATTCCAACCTACTAAAATAATCCTAAAGGTATTTTCAATAAAAAATATCACTACATAAAAAAAAATCTTCTAAGATTTACATGTTCAGCGCAACTTTAATGAAGTCATAATTCACGGAAAAAGTTAAACACATGTATTTTTCTGGAGGGTTGAGGCCCTGCGAATCAGCAGTTAAACCAAAGAACAATGCCAAAACTATATTTAAGCAATATCTTTAAAATACTTCTCAGAAATAAATGTAATTGGTAAAGGGAAAAAAAAAAAAAAAAAAACCAAACCAAAAAACTCCAAAACATAACATTATATTGATACTTACTCAAGAAATTCAGTGATGTACTTTTGACTGCATTTTGACCAGGTCCATGGACTTGTATGATAATTTAAAGTTGGAGCCATCACATGATATTGGTGTTTAATTCCAACTTCCTTACACTTAAAACTATCATCATGAGGCACATTAAACCTAAAAAGCCAAATAGATAAACTCCAAAACAAATTCAGCAATAATTAACTAAAATTCTCTTTGCTGCAGCAGCAAATGCTTGAGTTTTGAGTTTGAAAATGCCTTAAAATTTAATGGGACTCAATACATCTATCTGACCTTTTGGCAATAGTTATCTTTAAAATGCCTTACATAATTATCCCCTTATCCAAATGCTCCTAGTTGTATAGTGGTGGGTACAGGAAGAATTTTACAATTAACATCTTGTTTTTAGCTTACCAGAAAAATCCCAGTGTTTTAGGAATGTGCCACTTTAAAGGAACAACCCATCTCCTCAACTGAAAATACAGGCCATGGATGGTCTGTTCACAACATGCAACCCCCAACACTCACATCATAACTCTTACTATTCAGAAACAAAACCTGCAGAGCACATCAGTATCATACTCAATGCAACTAACACATCGTCTTATGTTACTGTCTCAGTTCAAGTACTAAGACAAATAGCATGTGTCTAAGTGGACTTGCAGGCACATGAAAATGAACAAGCTAGCTACTGAGCTCTGTAACGTCGTCGTTACCTACACTGTGGCATGCTCATGGAGCTAGAGTATAGCACCTTTCTGCCATCACTGATGAGGTATGCTTCATAAAATAAAATGCTGTCATCTCCTCTTATTTTTCAGTGTAAAGTATTTCTCTTTGTGTTACTCTACTGTACTCTGAAAGGATCAAACACAAGGAAGAATATTTCTGTGTTATATTAACAATTGTCTTTTCTCAGAGGTAAATTCCTAACGGGGCTAGAATACAGTTAGAGTTAACAGGACTATGTTGCACTACCTGGAGTATGTCCCAGTGTCCCAACCAGTTCTTACGAAAAAAGGACAGAATTCATCTCTTTGGACAGTTGGACAGTTTTTCCTAAAATTTAGGATACCAACCAAGTTAAAAAACTCACAATTTCTTAACCAGGCTCACTGCAAGGGGCAAAAATAATGACTCTTCTAAAAGGCCATATCAGACTGCACCCTCTTAGAAATGCAAAGCCCACTGCTGAAAACTGGTCATATTTAAAAGGAAATTTAAAACAAAAAAAAAAAAAATTACCTGCCAAGAAATAGGTACTTACACATGTCCAAGCTCATGTGCTATAGTAAAAGCAGCACTCAATCCATTTTCTTCACTTACAGAACAACTGCGTAGTGGGTCACACATTGTACCTAGCTCTGCTAAACCTGCAAAATTGAATCCTTATATAAAAGCTTAACGGAATGGATTTTCACATCTTGCCATGCATTACAGTGAATGCTATGGCATTCAAGTCAAAAGTTGTGCCTCAAGTATGCAGCAAATTTACACAAAACAAACAACCACCTAGCCAGGAGAGAACAGCAACAAGAAATGAGAAACCATTACTTTTGTCTGTGTGGCTTTAATTTTGTATCTATTTTGTGACTTATTGCTACCACAATACACTATTTTCTGACTTATTGCTAACATTGATATTCTCATATATATAAAATCATACTGATGAAAAAGAGAGTAACTCACCAAGAGTATCACACTTCTCTCTAGCTCTGCAGATATCTTCCCTTGAAGGAAAATATTTATTTCAAGTCATTACAGTATATAAAAGATATTTGAAAAGTATTTCACTGTTGCTATACTAGTTACAGCAATTGCAAATCTGATTCTCAATTTTTAATGTTACAGGCCATTCAAGCCAATTGTATTCGAGTGAAAGAAGTAATTTAAATTTACCAGACTAAGCCAACAGTACTGCTTTTTATCTAGCATGCAAAGAATAAAAATTTATTATATTCTTTCTCTACAATGCAGAACGTAGATCCAGTATGAAATGATGCTGAAAAACATGCGAATTGCAGTATACTTGAAACTTTACTGAGGGAAAAATCAGTGAAAAAGAAGAGTGAAAAAGAGACTATTCCAATGAATGAACATCAGAACCCTCACTGAGGTGACTGGTGTATGGGCAGAAAATATACTAATATTTATATGCTTTCCATTTTAAGCTTTTGATAGTTCTGATTACATCAGGGCTATCAGGAGCTGTCTGTCACTGCATCCTTCAGCTGACTCTTACAACACTACTCCCCTATCACATGTATGTAGCAAAGCTAGAGATTTAATTTCCTAGCAACACCTTCAGGTCTAATCAATTTCTATCATCTTTAATGGAAGGATCATCAGATGCTTATCTATCAATATAGCAATGTCAGAGTAATTGCTCTCATATTGGTAATCAGTGTTTTGGAAGGGCAAGATAGTGTTATTCACTTATCTATGAACAATGTCAGTGGAATGGTTAAAAGATTATATTGTAAAAACAAAACAGAAGCATTTGTCTGATTTAGCTGGGTAACTGGCTATTTTAGATACTGTACCTGGTGATGAGAACAGCAGTATCATGATGAGAAGGGTGAGTATCATCCAAAGTGTTTTGTGCTTGCTGCCATAAGCAAAAATTACGCAGAGTGGTAGCTGCATTAAAAGTGATAGCTGGTCCTTCCTAAGCAAGAAATGGCCAAAAACATCAAATAAGAGTTTTAATATTCATGTACTTGCACTTACTGCATTGTCATTTGTGCTGCTAATCTGCAAAGAAATGACTTGTGCATGGAAAGAAAGTCATCAGGACTCCACATAAGAATTCCCTCAGCATATTTGTTTGAAGGGTCAGTTTTGAATTCAGCTACAAGTCATCAGTCATACGAACCCATTATTCTAAACAATGTGAGCATTTACCATGTGTTAAATATTAGAAAAATATAGTGACAAGACATTTATGATAAATAAATATTAAATCCATGTATTTGAAAAGCAAGTACTTCTTACAATCTTAAAATATTACAGCTGTTAGGGCTGAAAGCCTTCCATCGAAACCCTCTATAAAAACTGCCATTTTCCTGCCATGTTTCCATGAGCATAACCACTCTTCAGGTAGTTCTTCCATAAGTTTTCATATACTATCTGATTTATGTCAGTATAGGTCAAATGGACTTACTAATACAGACAGGAAAAGAGAGGCATTAAATACAGACCTTGAAGTTAACCTTGCATTTGATATATTTTTTCCTATTTTAAAACAATATTATGTAGTTTAAAAAAATATTTTATATTTAAACTAAAAGAAACAACTTTGTAATTACAACATAAGTTCATTTTGCTTCTTATATAAAATGAAATCTTTTAAATATTTCTTTTTCTTACCTGTTCATTGTGAATTACAATTAATTTGACAATAACTATATTTATAAGATTTCCAATAGTTGAATCTTTATAGATTGCTGCAACCTAAAGAGAAATAAAGAAGATTAGAGTATTAAACTCACCTGATAAACTATCTCTTTTAATGAAACAAGCAAATTACCAAAGCAAACCAAGCCACTGCACAACAGGTATCTCATGCATCCAACTGTACCTTCTACTCAAGTACATGGTGACAAAAAAAAAGTTTATCAGTTTTTAACACCCAAATAGCTTCAATTCTATATTCACTTCCAAACAGACAGCATGTTGAAATGCTGATGTAAAAAGTAAACTTATACAGTTTATTGATAAAATATCAAAGAAAGGGAAAAAGTACTGTTACTGTGACTGTGACACATAAGCTGCTTTATATGGATGATTTGCAGAATCAGTATCTGAAATATTAGAGAGTCTTAAAAAGCAACTTTGAACAAGTAAGATTTTATCTTGCTCTTAATGGAAGCTAGACTGAGTTGCAAAACTGTATTGAAAATACACATGACATATACAAAGGTATCTTTCCACATTCATAAAATTTGTCTTTATATACCCAACAGGCATTTTTATACACACTCTTGCAGACAGATAGTAAAAATCATGAGTCAATTCCATACACCAAAGTGAACTACTTTGAAGGTTATTTTTCATAAAAACAGAATAAAAAATTTATGCACCCCAAGTAACAGCATCACATATCTCATTCATGTGAATTCTGGCTCAAAGCAGTAGTTGAATGACAGCCTTATGCAAACAAGAGTTGCTACCAAACAGAGAAGTACTGCCTTTCCTCCCTTCAAGCTTGTGTTAAGGCTGCAAGGCTACAAAAGTGATCAAGGAACTCATCCAACTGCAAATTTTTGGGGTTTTTTAAATCACATTATACTGGTCAATATG
The DNA here is from genome assembly GCF_017590135.1 of Pyrgilauda ruficollis. Taxonomy (NCBI): domain Eukaryota; kingdom Metazoa; phylum Chordata; class Aves; order Passeriformes; family Passeridae; genus Pyrgilauda; species Pyrgilauda ruficollis. Next base: position 674,844 of record NW_024518095.1, read on the forward strand.
CTCTCATTTCTTGTGCAGTCTCCAACACAAGTGCTGACAGAGGGAAAGGGGAAGAAGAACAGACTTCTTTCAGAAGTGTTTTGAGCCACTTGAACTGGCTCAAATTGCTTGTGAAACCACAGCCTTGCAGTGTATAAATTCTATTTACCTGAGGTCAAGTAATACTGCTCAAACTTAGAACTGACAGAGCACTGGCTCCCAACTCATGCCCCACCTTTCTCTAAAGTGGAGAGAATACAATATGCACAACTGACACTGTCATTCCTTTGCTGACAAACAAGCTGGAAGTAGAGCATTCAATAAGAGCAGGGGAGGAGCCAGAGAGCTTCAGAACCCATGTGGAGAACACATTTCAGAAAAATACATCTATTGTTTGCTTCTTTCCATACGGACTCCTTTCTTGGTTACTAACCAGCAAGTATCCAATTATTGTTAGGTGGGAATAAGGAACATCTCTCAAATACTCACTAAAGTGCTGAATCCACTGGGCATGGACAAACTCAGAAGCCTTTACAAAAGGTATCTGAAATGCTCAAGCACAATTTAGGAAGAACTTGAGTGGAACACGCTATCATTTTTCTAATATCAAAATTACCACAATCAAGCTCATTATGTGTTCTTATATTTTGAGATCCAGTTTGATAAACTTAGAAAGGATATTTCTGGATATTTATCCTCCCCACAGTCAAAGTATGTTCCTGTAGGAACTGCTGTTTTACAATAACACAATTATCACATCCATCTCAATTCATGTACCTAATATGGAGCAAATTCCATCAATGGTCAATTGAGAAGGAGAAGGGATGAACTGTTCTATAGACATGACTCTCCAGAGATATGTATTTAAACATATATTTTCATACAAGACATGAAGAGCAGCTATTGAATCGCTTCATGTCTTTACTATGGAAAGAGACAAGATGTTTAATTTTCAGATGTATGAGGCCAAGGCAGATTAATTCCAGCCCAGCTCTTTCAAGTTTTATTTCTCTTCAGCAAAGAAGAAACAGAATATGGGTTCATATGGCATTCCAAAATCATGTCAGAGAGGAATGTGAAATGAGATCTGTGAGGATCTTTGGCTTATTCCAAGAATTGGAAGACACTTGTTCCAAGGATTGATTCTAATACCATTTAAGCTGATATAAGAGGAACTTAAAACTGAGAATTTGTTACAGCATAAACCTATACAAGAAGATTACATGTGTATAGAATTAACACCGACTTCTTTCACTGGACATGGTTATTGCACTTGGCCTTGTAGACCTTCATGAGATTCACACAGGCCCATTCCTCAAGCCTCACACTCTCAACTTCAATTCTATATTCATTTCCAAACAGACAGGAAGGTCACTCTGGAAGGCATCCCTTCCCTCAAGCAACTCAGCCGAATCACTGAACTTGGTGTCACCTGAAAACTTGCTGAGGGTGCACACAATTATGCTGTCAGTGTCATTAATGAAGATATTAAAAAGTGTTGGTTCCAATATGGACCCTTGAGGGACACCACTCATTACTGGTTTCTGTTGAAACCATTGAGCTATTGATGGTACCTCTTTGGACTGGCCATCCAGTCAATTCTTTATCCATCTAACAGTCCATGCATCAAATCCATATCTTTCCAATTTACGGGCCAGATTGCAGTGGGGGGCTGTATCAAAGGCTTTACAGATGACTAGGAAGAGTTCTTTCCTTGCCCCTGGTGCAGTCACTCCATCACACAACGCCACTAGATTAGTCAGAAACATATCTTAATTAACTTGTAAATCAGTCTAATTAGTGTCTGGTTTTGGAACAGAAAGCTCTGAAACTCACGAACCAGATGCATTTCACTGGCTGTCAAGTAAAGAGCATGCAAGTCATCTGAGGTAGTGACACAATCAACAAAAGCCAACACATGACTTGTCCAGTACTCTAAGGCTATATTTATTATGTAGAATAGGCAAAGGGATTGAGAACTGAATGGGAGAGTTAACTAGGTTCAGCTAATACCAAATAATGTCTGAATGCCTAAACTGTGACTTTCAACCTTCAGTGCAAAATTAGCCTTAAGTTTCCCAAATGCCTCCTCTGCTATCACCTCCTGGGTGATTAGAATGATCCAGGCAAGGAGTTAAGGCTGGAGCCTTCTTGTAACTAAAACTTAGCAGCTCTTGTTCATGGTTGTAGTAGTACTTATACTGTAGTTGATGGATGTTCCCTTATATACATTAATAGTTCCTTGAAAAAAATCTTTTATTGCTGCGCAAGTGCTTTCTGTCAAGGTTATCCTGCTGACAAAATCTGGAAACCTAGAGGAGGCAAAGAAACCAACACAAAACACAGAGGCAAGAGTCCCCCTTCCTGCCTGTTGACCCAATGTCCATTTAAAATATTTGAGCAAGAGTGCATCTTCAAAACGCAAAACTAGTTACTCATAACTCAGAGGAGATGCATGTGTCAGTGTTAGAGAGAAAAATGAGTCAGTGTATGAAAGAAAAATATCTCATTGCATGCCTGAAGAGAATCTGCTGCAGGACTTTCAACACTATATCTATGCACCATCTGAATTATATACTGCTTATCTCTCTGAAGAATAGCTGAGGACTGAAGTAATGTCATGTAGATGCCAGAGGTCTGCAGTTCCTGCCAAAATCTGAAACATACCTGTTTCCATTATGAGAGAAAGTAAGTTAATGCTAAATGTAAAATAACACTGCTTTCATTAGTCCTATGTTTGAGTCAAACTATGGATCCTTTGCCTCATGAGGATGACCTCCAAACATTTAGTTATTACCACTGCTTTCAAAAGATCAAAGAGCAAGACTGTATGCTGATAACAAGATGCCCTTACCAGCAAAGTTCAGTATACGTTCTTAGCATGGTTGAATACATATGAAAACTCCTAAAAACGGATAACCACAAATCAAACTTAAAGATTTACTTAAGGAACTAGGCAGACTAAAATAATCCATTGAGACTTGAAATGATATAATGATGCAGGAAACCATAAAAGATCTGGAATATAAGATTCTTAGTTTTAGTGAAAAAAAATTAAGAGGTTAGTACTCCCTGCTCCTGTATTCTAAGGATCCCTCTCAGTCATCTCTTATTGGAAGCAATCATGAAAAAGAATGATGAAATGGGATAGGAATTTAATAGAATACACCATTTCTTTACAATTTCCAGATCCACTTGCTTTGCAGTGATCTAAATACAGGCTTCAGAGAAGTAGGAGGTAATAGCCAAGATTAAGTGAAATTAGTTTCAAGAAATTTTTCGAACTCTTAAAACCAGCCTCCACACCAGAATGCAGCAACAAAGAATGGGAAAAAATAAATTAAACTAGTTACACTTTAGTGGAAGGATCACAGCTTTTATTTTCACAGAAGTGTGAAAGATTAAGTCAGACAGCTGTGGCTGCCAGTTTACTGGAAGCAACTTGGTCACAAAGTTTAGCTTCTCTTGACAACCCTGTTGCAACTGTCCATGAAAGTGTGATTGAATAGAGGCAAAATGTCCTATTTAGAAAAGGTGCTCATAAACAAGCAAGTACACCTAGAGGCTGGAAGGCAAGTAAATGATATATCCAAATCAATTGGATATATTTTGTTCAGCTCTTTTTTCCTTCCTTCCTTCCCCCCCACCCCAAACATTGTATCACAAGATTTCTTTTTTTCTCTTGTCTGGTACAGACAAGCATGGCACCAAGAAAATACAAACATTCATATCCCCTGAAAGAAACACAGTATCACTTCATAGCTTGTATGTCTTTTGCAGGCTCCAGAATCTTCTATCTATCACTGTAGTGCTGAAAGCATGCAACATTATCAGGACCTGGGAGATTTCTCCTTCACCTTTTCCAGTGTCATACTGATTCTATAATATATTTCATAAGACCCAAAAATTGTCTGAAGTCATGAGATATATGAGCACTTACTGCTTCAGCAAAAGAGCCATGTTATTTCTATTGGTGCTCCTATTCTGTTGCATGCATACTTCTGTACAAAACCGGCTTCCACAAGTACATCCTAATGGCAGCAAAGACCTCTCATGCAAACTTGCACAAGTATACCTATGCCTCAGACTTCCCAGTTTTTTCTCCTGTAAGTTTTAGGTCATCTACTGGCCCCTCACCCAAGTCCTGTTTAATCTACTACCCCCTGAGCTGACCAAGTAGATGTTCCACATGTCACCTAGTGGAGTGCTTTAGTGGAAGCAAAAGGAAAGCATAGATCCCTTTTAAAGCCCGAGTTGCCTTTTGTGTTGGTTCTGGCTACGGTAGAAATAATTGTCTTCATAGTAGCTGGTATGGGGATATATGGAACATAGTAGCTATGTTTCGGATTTGTGCTGACCACAGGGTTGATAATACAGAGATGTTTTTGTTATTGCTGGACAGGGCTTACACAGAGCCAAGGCCTTTCCTGCTTTTCTTACTGCCACACTGGGGAGGAGACTGGGGGTGCGGACAGGTGACCCAAACTGACCACAGGGAGATTCCAGCCCATGTGCCATCATGCTCAGTGCATGCACTGGGGGGAAGGAGGAGGAAGAGGGGGATGTTTGGAGTGATGGCGTTTGTCTTCCCCAGTAACCACTACATGTGATGGGGCCCTGGAGATGGCTGAACACCTGCCTCCCCATAGGAAGCACTGAATAAATTCTTTGCTTTCCCTATTAAACTGTCTTTATCTCAACCCACAAGTTTCTAGCTTTTACCTTTCCAATTCTCTCCCTGATCCTGTGTGTGGGGGAGTGAGCACGTGGTTGTGTGGGGCTTAGTTGCCAGCTGGGGACATCCTATCAGGAATGCCTGCGTTCTGTCTCACCTCTAACTTGTAACTGAGATGGGTGTAAAGATAGCCCTTTAATATTGCAGTAACAGAGAAGATGGTAACAGTCATGATCACCGCCATCTGCAATTCTTCAATGAAAATACGTACCACAGCTAGATCACAGCAAATGGCATCATGTACAGCACAATGTCAATGCATCCTTCCTTTCAGAATCTAAAAGAAACGACCTTAAAAGACCATTTCACCAGACACAATCATAGACAGGCTTCTCTAGCTGTTAGAAGCTGCTCAGAGAAACACCTGAGTGTTGCTTGGCAACATTGTCTCCTTATTCTCCTCGTTCCTATTCTTATTATACGAGATGGGTCCCAGGCAGTTTAAAGCAAGCCTTTGTCGTAATTGGACAGCACCAAGACTTCACCTTAAAAACACCTCTTGAACTACTGAAGAGAAAGTCATAGAGACAAGTCTAATCATTGAATCAACAACAACCACCACCTAAACAAAAACAGTAGTAAATAATGCTAACAGCAGTGAAGTGTAAAGACAGACAAGTATGTCTGCCCACACACTGCAAAATAAAATCACTTAGGTAAGAAAAGATCCTTAAAATCACTGAGTTCAACCAAACGCTGCCAAGTCCACTATGAAAACCTATCCCTAAGCACCACATCTGCACATCTTTTACTAACCTCCAGGGATGGTGACTCCCCTGCATCCCAGGGCAGCCTATTACAATGTTTCACAACACTCTCCATGACATAATTTTTTCTAAACTTTCCTCGTGCAGCTTGAAACCATTTTCTCTGATCCTTCACTTGTTACTTGGAAGACAAAACTGTTCCCCAACTCACTACAATCTCCTGACAGGTAGTTGTACACAGTGGTAAGGTTCCCCTGAGCCTAATTTTTTTCCGGATTAAATGCTCCCAGCTCCCTCAGCCACTCCTCATATGACTTGTGCTCCAGACCCTTCATCAGCCTTGTTGCCTTTCTCTGGCCATGCTCCAGCACTCAATGTCTTGGAGTGAAGGGCCCAGAATGGGCACAGCGCTCAAGGTGCAGCCTCACCAGTGCTGAGTACAAGGGAACAATCACTGCCCTGGTGCTGCTGGCCACATTATTTCTCACACAAGACAGGATGCCATTGGCCTTCTTGGCTACCTGGGCACACTAACACCTCTGTGTTAGTTGGTCAACCTCAAGATGTAGTGAGGTATCATTATGATATTTAATATACAGGTATCTGGAGATGCAATTAAAGGACAGTCACAATTAAAATAATAATTGGCTTTTATACCCCTACAGATACCCGTATGTCAAGAAAAATAAGGAGGCCAGCTCAGAGAATTTATATGAATGATACTTTGGAAATAATTGTTTCCAGCTATGTATATTTATTGGTGCATAAACAAATACCCACTTTCATTTTAACCATGCCAAATGCACAAGATCATGGGGTTTTATATACACAGAAGAAACATAATAAGGTACATTCCTGACTTGTGCCAAGAAAAATATGCTTGTGCTGGTCTTCTAGATTTTACTGGATAAGAGATAAATAGCACTAAACATTCCTGTAGCTTTAATACGAATACAATGATCTGAATGAAAAAGGGACAAAATAGACTACTGAAGTTCTAAGAAACAGATACAAGGAACAACATATTGACCTCTAAATTTTCAATGTAACTATATTTATTTCCTTTCAGATGGTAGTGATACAAATTAAATTATTAACCTACAAACTATTTAGGTCTACTGCCTATTTTTAAATGATGACTATAGGCAAAATCAGTATGCCAAATATTCTTAAAGGCCAGGATGCATCTATGTTCTCCCAGTGTGCTCTGGAAAGATGAACTGTTAACTATTGTATAGTATGAACTGCAAACACTAAAAATAGTCTTTAAATTCACTCCATATATATTAAGACAAAGTAATTTGTCTTGTTTTAATGATAGGACACATTGATGCACACAGTCTTCCCATACAGGAAATCATGATCATTGCTGATTATGACTGCAAAAAAAAAAGCATCAACAAGACTCTAACCAGAAAAATCTTTTACTGTTAAGACCTACTAATCACTACCTTCTATTACATACATCAGTAGAAGATGGTAGCCCTAAAACCCTTCTAAAGTTTTTGTCTTAATGAAAATCAAAAGCACCAGCTTTTAACACCATATTATAATAGTGCTGTTTTACCATGATACAACACCACTTTATGGTTTCACAAGTTAAATTATCTAAATTGATATTGTCCCAATCCTCTCCTTGAATGCATGGCTCTCCCCTCCCATGTTCTGACTTTAGCACTCGCATGACTAGGCAGTCAGCCAAGTTCACAATCTGAGCTGGCCATCATGGCCCTACCACAAGTGGTTTTATATGTCATGACTTCTTTTCAAAAAGGCAAGATTACAAAGTTTTTGCTGCAAGCAGACTAAGAACAGACCTAGTCGGTCTTTTTTACTACAAAACAAACTATATAAGCAGTACAGCAGTTAAAATCTGATGTCAATAATCAGATTATTGATTCAGAAAATGAGGACAATACCTCAAAATGTTTCATGGAACCAAATTTCATGTAGTTTTGAATTTCACAGTAAACTCCAATGTTTTAATGAATTATTTCAGTTGCTAAGATCAAGCCTTCATGTTTGGGGCTCTGAACTTTCAGAACATAGTCTAAGATGAAGTCCTGCAGCTACTAAATCTATTAAGGCAGTGCCTACTGCCTGTTCTGCTGATACAATACTTGGAGGAACAATAAGAAACTGTGCAAGTTAAGCAATTACAGTATTCTTATTGTTTTATTTATTGTTTCACATTAAATAATGCCACTCTTTGTGTTGAAATACAATAAAGTTTTTCATAAAATCCTATGGTGAAGGTACTCCTTCTATCTTGAAGTACATTTTCAATCAGAATGAGTAAGTATTTCCAAGATATAATGTAATTAATGTGAATACTCATATTGCCAACATTTATGCAGTTTTAAAGAAATGAGATTACTTGCATGCTGAGAGCTAAGCCTTTTCAGGTTGAATTGGATGAGTGACAAGACACTTCAATCCCCTAAAAATATTTCAGTTCTTATTTTCCACTCATAAAACAGCAGCAAGTTTACTTTGGTGGCTTTGTTGATGCTAAAAAAAGCCCCAAAGAAAATAAAAGAAAAATGGGCGAGGATTTCAAAGGTTCTTCTGGGAACTAGATGTCTAAGTTTCATTAAATTTAATGTGATTTATATGCTTAAAGTTTTAGGTTTCTTTAAAATCCAAGCCACAACCAAATAACCTTAAAAGTTTCAGAATTATTACAAGAGTAAAGTATAATGCTTGATTCAATTAAAATGCCAGCAATGTGACAATTTCCCATAACAGAAGTTGCTTGACCAGACAAAAGTACCAGTAAAATTTAATAATCAAAGCTATCTGTATAATGGCAGAAATTATAAAATTTAAAAGTTTCATTTCTTTCCTTTATAGGCTATCAGATAAGACTAAAAATGCTTCCATTTCAAACAATAAGAGGCTGTGGGCCAAGAAATGACCCACCAGCATACTGATAAATTCTAATGCAGATTACATAGCAGAGAATGGTAGTCTATTGTTTATTTGTTAACCTATCCTTCACATTTTTTACTAGTTTACAGAAAAATAACTGTTATGGATAAGAAGTGACTGAAGGCTGTAAATTCATTCACATTATTTGTCTGACAAATATCTATGTCAGGAGAGGGTTGGATTATATGACTTCCAATTGTTCTGTGACTCCCAAGCCATTGCTGAAATGCTTCAAGGAGAAGGGATACAAGTTGGGATATGTATTCTGTAGGGGAAAAGGAGGTGGGGGAAGAGAAAGTGCATGGAATTAACTTAAGTGTAAAGAAAATTTTTTAAAATTAAGATCTGAATTTATATTTTTTACATCTGCATTTATAAAAACTCAACATAACTAGAAATAAATCTTAAGAAATTTTTGTTTCAAGATTACCTTCTGCATATATCTATCTATCTATCTATCTATCTATATATATTTATATATGTATGGAATAGAGTTGCCAACAGATGCAAGCAACAGATCTTACCACCTACAGTGGTATTCAGAGATATTATACTCACATTAAAGATGTAGTGGCCTATACAAAGCCAGCAGTAAGTGGAAAACTCTAGTTTAACAGTGCAGATAGGAAAGCACAAGAAAGAAATTGCAAGTTTTTTAGAAAAGAACTGGTATTCTTTCACTCAAACAGTACTTGTTAAATACTAGATCTTAAAAACAGTTCATATATAGGTTCTCTTTTATAGCAATTATACAATGCTCATCTTGTTTACCTAGAAGTCCAATTGTGTAAGTAAAAAGACAAATATGGCACTGTAAGGAATAGTACTTGAAAGTACAACATCTACAGATGCAGGAATAATGTTTTCTTCTTAAAAAAAACCATCAGGAACGACATTACCTATAATCACAACAAGGCCTCATGAAAAAGATGTAATAAATGTTCCATTTCATCTTATTGTAAAGTTCTCTAAAAAATAGCTTCTATTTTAAAGTAACGTCTTTACCACTTCACTTTTTTTCTTAGCAAATCTCTTTAATAAAGGAAGTAACCATAATAAAATTGCATCTTAGGGATTAATTGTTTCAAAAGGAATTCCAAACTGAGTCTGTACTGTAAGAGAAAAAAGAACTTTCAGTATGGACTTTTTTTGGTAATACAAGAACTTTCATACCTTCACACCTACATACTAAAAGTAGAAAAATTCAGAAGACTTACAATAACATATGCTAATCTCCCTTAAAACATTATTTTTCCTATAAACTAATTAAAGGAAACTCCATGTTCTAAATTTACATACCTACATCATCTGTGTAATAGATGGCAGCAACTCTACTGTCATCAGCTGGAGATGTGGATATTAGAGTGAGAATTCAGCACATAGCTCTCTACGTGCCTGTTACCCAGCGTCCCTTCACACACTACAGGTTATCAGAATGCACAACTGGCAGATGCAATGGATGTTTTACAGGAGACTTGACAGCTCAGTGAAGCAGCAGCTGAGGCCACATCAGATGTCCTACAACATCCTAAATGGCACGGGGCACTTCTATGAAGCAAATTAATTAATCACGGTAAAACTAGAGTGCTATTCTGTTCATCCAAAAGTAGATGTCTGTAACTGGTCAAGTTAATAGCTATCTAAAAAGCAGATGTCTCTATAGATACTTATGTGATAGGTGCTTTAATTTGCTACCCCCAAGCTAGATGCAGTTTCATACAAATTAAGCTTCCTGGATAGATGTAAACACAGAAATCTAGGAATAACTACAATGCAGAATATGTTAGCATGCCTTTTCCTGAGACATGGTTCAACTGATGTCATGGTAAAACTTTTGATTTCAGAACTTACTCTACTATATTCTGAATCACTCTTGGTTCAAGAAAGAATTTCCCACATAAAGATCACAAATAAATTACACCAACTCAAAATCTAACCCACATTAATCTGAAGTTTCTTAAAAAATTGAAAAACTAGGATTACTATAACCAAGCTTTTTTTTTTTTTCCACAATGCCATTTAACAACTGTCTGCTGTAATTAATCTATATTTTTCACTCCCCAAAGCTTAAGAATTCTTCTAAAGCAACAGAAAATCAGGAAATGGGTCCTATTATTTCACCTGCACACGCTACACTGCATTAAATAATCTTAAATTTTGACCCATCTTTTTTATTTATGTTTATGTAAGCTCTTTTTATTATACGGAATTTGATCAAACCAGAAGACAGGAAAGTTGCAGAAAAGGAAACAACAGAACAGAAATAATTAAAATTCCTAATACTTAAGAACTTACTTACTATTGACATCAATGTTAGTACATAGTGCTGTAAGTTCTGCCCATGGTGACGAACCATTTTGGTGTCAGCTGTGACCATCACTTCTACATATCTTGGATAGGAAAGAAAACGTTTCTTTCTGGAATGTGGATTGCCACCATCCTCTATGGAGAGGTTATTTAAAGCATACTCTAAACTGAGAGACTTCTGTAAAACACTGCTCTTTTCATCAAAACTGCTGAAGGTTGGATGTAATAAAGTGCTCTTCTTCAACTCTTTCTCTGTAAAATAAAAAAAAAAATGTTTACTGTTGAATGTAGTTGCTAAATAGTAAAAAGGCAAAAGGCTGTCCAAAATAGAAAAAACTTATATTTATGATCCTATTTCCAAGAAACTGTGGAAAAATTTAAAAAAAAAAAAAAAAAGAAGAAGAAACAGGGAAGACTGACTGTAATAGGGACATCAAATGAGATGTCTTACATATTTTATATAGTTCTATCATAAACGGATTATTTGTTACAAATTAGTTAAGAGACAGTTACTACACAGTTATTACACAGTTCCTAGAATGTAGTATAATCCAAAGAGGAAGGCTGGAAGGAGATAAGCACTACAGCTTAATCGGTACAACAAAGGACACAAGTTAATTAAACAAAACACATTTTTACACCCAAACTTTTGGCACCAGCAGAACAAATAAAAACAAACTACTTCCAACTCCTGAATTCAAGTCCCTGCTGACTTTTAAATTTACATAACATTACATCTAAATAAATTTGGAGTTTAACTTCATAACAAAGTACACATCAAAAGCCTTAAGTGACCTCTTTGACAGTTTTGGAAATATTCATTATGTAGAATCAGGTTCTAAAGGAAATACACAATCTACTCAGATATCTCCAAACTAACACTGTAATACTTCCAATTACACTGTATAGTCCAGCCACCAGAGGCTTCTGATGCCTGATACAGTAAAAACAATGCCATTACCAGAGTCATCTCAGCTCAAATAAAAAATACTCAACGGAGAACCATATGTGAATTCTCACTACCCCCTAGAACTTCAGCAGATAACTGGACACTCCAGCTCCTCCAGAAGAAACCTCCACTGTCTTTTTGGAAACCAGATTTCCCTCTTAAAAAGTAGCAGCCAAAGGATATAGCTCATAATCATTTTATTCTAATGACTTAGAGACTACAGCACTGACTCAAGAATTCACACTTCTGTCACCCTCAGCTTGAGAGGATTTAAATCTACACATTCCATTATTGAAGGGAAGAGCCGTCATGTGCAAACTTTAAGGTATTTTTGAGAGATCCATAGTCTGTCTTCCTTAAAGTTATGGTACTATATGGCAAGAAAGAAAAACAGTAGAGACAACAGCAAGCACTTTATTGAGTAATTGTTTAAAAATCAATCACAAAATAAAGCTATACTAATTGTGAAACCATTAGCGCTAACAATAATGAGGGGAGAAAGCAGGGACTGGCTCTGAAAAGGAACTAGTTCAAGAGTATCCACATATACTCTCATGTGTTTAGACTGACTGAGCCGGATGCACTGAAGAGAATTGGCTTAAGCAATTTCATATACACAATCTTTACTGGTCACAGAAAGTGTCTGAGATTCCAGAGTACTGGCAAAACAGGAAATAATACTTATATTTAAAGGAAGAGTTTAAAGATTATCTAAATTTATGGACCAAACAAATAAAGAACAAATCAAATTAGCTTTGTTTACAAACACCAGAAATCAACAAGTGGATCAGTAATAGCTATGAGACTTATCCAAAACACATTCTGGCAAACTCTGATGAGCTTCCACATCTAAAGGAAACAGAACTTATGGACTGAGGAGATGCAATAAATATCCTATGCTGACCAGAGTAAGGCATGTATCAGGGTTGCAAAAAATTTCTCACTGGCAAACTAATTTTAGAAGAAAACAGTACGAAGTGGAGAAAAGATCTGGTAGACAATTTTAGAATTATCATGGCCCAATTTCAAACTAAAAATATGTATTGAATGCTATGTTCCTCCATATCCTCTGTCAAGGTTCCCTTACTAGAGAAAGAGAACTCATGATTCCAAGTAGTGATATAAGTTGTTCCTCTGTGAAGAAAAGATATGAATAACCAAGCAAGACTAGCATTAAAGGAGACACATCTCTTCTTTAGAAAAACAGAAATATAAAAACACAAAGCTTTTCTTCATAAACATTTCTGCAACTTCACTGCACCCAAAATGACAGTAAGCCCTAGCTCACAATCTTTTGTAATTGTTCAAAAAAATGAAAAGGGAGAAGATTACTATGTTCTTAATGCTTGAAGCCTTTTTGTCACACTAACTTGTTTAGATTAAAGCAAAAAAGACACAAAACAAACTGAAAGACCTCTAATTTGTTTCAGTACATATTATTTATCATTAAAAAAAAAAAAGGCATAGGAATAAGAACATTTACTTGAAGTAATGGTTATTTTTTGGTCATTACTTCAAGCAGAATTCTCAAAAGAATGTTTTCAACTACAAAATGCGTTACAAAAATTTTCCAAAATTAATAAAACTAATCACCCAAGCTTTTTTTTTAAAGTCTTTATGTTTTTAACCATCTACATAGATATTCCTTGAAAAGAGTTCCAGTGAAAGTTCCCTGTTCAGCCCAGGATTGGGCTAACCCTAATGGCTGATTAGGGAGCCAGTCTTCTCTGCTAGCTCAGCTTTCAGCACATAAGGATGGCATTGCCCTGCACCTGTAAAATTTCTTTCTTATATTATGTCCAGCCTTCCTGGACCCCTTTGTGATTAACGACTATTTCCCAAGGAACACTTTGAACCAGTGTCCTGAACAGGCCAAAGTCCACCCTCTGAAAGTCCAAGGCAGAGGTTCTGTTGACCTCCTTCCTTTAACCTTAAGTAATATTAAATATTATGAATATGTAGCGTAAATAAATTATTAAAATACTCATAAGTATAAACATTTACAATAAAGGTAAGATTAGATTATAATAAATTAATTAATACTATTAGATACTTCCATTATTAAGGAAGACAGATGTCATGTATTATCTCCTAGAACTGCAGTAAGTTTATTATCTTTTGTTATCTGCTAGAATTGCAGTTAGTTCATTATCATTTGTGAATATAAGCAAGAGCTCCTGTGCATCTACTCTTTCAATGTTTATATATGGGACAATATAGGTGTAAAAGTAAACCCACACTGAAGTTCTTGCAACATCATAGATTTTTTCATATACACACTCTGTTCTACTTTTGAATTTGCCACTGTCACAAAACAAAAGGAAAAGCTGACAAGCCTATGTAAAAGAAATGAGTAGGTTCTAATGGCACAATGTAGAGAAAAATTATTGATGAAATAAAATCTTGCTTTTTTCTTTAGAACATCTGACGTTTAAAAAAGGCACAATGAAATTTAAAGTATGACAGTACCTGAAACTTCACAAGGTTTATGGGATTTCTGATACTCTTTTTTAAGTTCATCATGCCTGTATATAAGATGTGGTTTGTTGTGTTCATCTTCATGTTCACCTCCATCCGCTTTCATCAGAGGTTCTAAAATGTATTCACCATCATGTGCCTTGAAGGTGCCCATCTGAAAGTAAGAGAAGTAAGAGAATTATTTTCCACTGAAAATACTGATATAAAAATAATTCTCATTGAAATAAAAGCTATTTATGATAACATTTTGAAGTTAATGATCATACACATCCATGTGAGATGGGGGAAACTCCAATAAAACCTGGAAGGTAAGGCAAGACAAGTTTACTTTCAGGGACTTGCCCCACCAGAATAACGCAGATTACCTTGCATATTAACAATGTATTAAAGGTAATTACAATAAGAGTCATGAAACAAAGGAGATCACAAAAATATAGAGAAACTAGGTATAACCAAGCAGGACCAGTTGGGAACTGTGCAAAGGAGAGCAGAGGCCATCAAGAAATTCAGAATTTGACTGCTGTCTGAATTGTGGACTGATTTGCTGCCTTCTGTCCTTAACATAATTTACATACTATTCTTCTTCTAAAATTGCATTTTCCCCATAGATTAGAAACAGTGTTAACATGATATTATTTTTGAAGATTTTTAACTGGAGCACCAGAAATTCAAAGTTGACAGCCTTAAAGTATCTTTTCTCCTTGACTCCCCCAAAACACTCCCCACCCCTGGCCACCACTGACACACATGGTTAACTACGTAATGGGAACCACAGTAACTTGATTACTAACAAAAGCATTGGCACATACACAAAGAACAAAAATTAAGCTCCTTTCCTCCAGACCCCTGCCCCATAATCCTTTCAATTATGAAATCCTAAAGCAGACTCTGTTCTTTCTCACTGCACTTCTAACTGAATTCATAATTTCCTATGGCTTAAGTACTCCACCTCAGGAGACTCTGAGGAGGAAAAAACACGCAAGAATTTCATCAAATTATTTTCAAACTTTTAGCAACTTCCTCACTTCAGCCAATTAAACACACCAAGTGAGTAGGTACACTGCATCCTGATACACGTTTTGCCACTAAAGCATAAGACAAAAAGACAACAGTATAACATACATAATATAGTTTAAGAGATTAAATGTTCATGTCAGCCTTGAAACTCAGGGTTATAGAGAGAGTGGCAGAGCAGGATAAATGAGAACAGAAGCAAGAATAGGGCTTTTTCAAAAAACCTACTAAGTCTTTTAAAAACTGCTGCAGACTACTTTAGTGTCCAGGGTATTGTACTGGAATTATAATATCCCCTTGAATTTGGGACCCTTCTAAGCAGTTATCAGCTGTTGATCTGTAGGAGTCTGTTAGTCTGACACATGCCTGAAGCCCATCAGCAATCTTGCCTGATATATAACATTATTAGAGCTATTATCAACATATTGTGAATGAATCCTCTGCACCAGCTTTGTCTCAGAATGAAAAACGACATCTAAATAGTATTTCCATTTCAAGACTGTTTAAATCTAACTCACAGAAGCATTTTTCTCCCTCAGTTTCATTTAAATTCTTTGCAAGTAGTCTTCATGCTGGATCCTTTATACATTCAGTTTAGCCTTCTCACATCAAGTGTTTCCAGGGCATGTAATTTGTAGAGGACAGCAGATCGAGCGTACCAAGAACAGCCTGGAAAGGGCTTCAGGAAAACAGACATGCCACAGCTTGTCAGTTAGTCTTAAGGTACAGCCTTTTGGGTAAATGACAGGGACAGACAAGAGCCTGTCACTCAGGGACAAAGCACCAATTCCTGTTAAGATTCATGTTGTATTACATATACTATTAAAGTCCCAGTTAGCAAAACGTCATCAGTCCGACCCTCTACTATTTGTCAACAACAACATGCTAATGGTTTTTTTCTCCTCATATACCAAAACCCATATTTCTACATAATAGATATTTAAAGTATGTTCTTCCAGATTTAAGCAAGAACTTTATTGTTCCTGCTTTATTTCCCACATACATTTTATTTCCCTCCTATTCTTTCAAACAGGTGGAGCAGATAATCTGGGTTTGTTTCTTCAAGGGCTTTTCCAACAAACAGACAATGAATGGTTTCAGTTACAACACACAGATTATAAGAACAATACCCCAGAACTAACAAGGAAAGAGTTTGTACTACATTCTACACTAAACTTCCAGAATATCAGACTTCCACTGGAAAAGATTAACTGCAAGAACAAGGATATATTATTTTTCTACAATTTCATTATAAAAAAAAAAAAAAAAAGCAAAAACAAAACACAAAACACAAGAAAATAAAAACTCCCAAACACTAAGACATATGTTTTTGTCCAAGTCTTCTCACTTCAAAACTTCATAACAGACCACAAATTTACAGGCCAAAAAGTTAGGACAGACAGCTGGACGGGCAGAATCCTCCATTATGATTCCTGACCTCAAAATTATTCTTAGCTTTTTTTTTTTCATGCCAAAAGATTAACACAAGACAGTACAATTGTGTCCTTAAGACTAGAGAGTCCACCTTTACAGACACTTGGGACAACCATTTTCAAAAAATGGAGTCAAGCTGTCAAGCTTCCTTTTGCTCACTCTTTGACCCATTGACCCACTGATTTGCACACAGTATCCCAGGATCAATGGCCTGTTTAGATATGGAAAAAATAGCAGAGCAAAAATCTATAATGCAAAAAGCTTTCACTCTTTCTACAATGAATTCTCTCCTCTTCAACAATGTATGGGTAAAGAAGCAATTACTACCACTGAGTAATTATAAAGGCCCCCTACCTGTAGTCTGTGACAAAAATTTTGCACATCAACTGAACGCACTATGTTGTATGTGAGAAAGAGCAAAAATTAAGAGATCTAGCAGTGTTCTATCTGAAGAAAGGTATTTGATATCTGTCATTCAAGCCAAAGAAGTCATTGAACTTGTAGCCACCAATCCTCCAAATCTGCCATGAAAATACATGGTTCGCTCCTCATTTTCCTAACACATGCATCCACAAAAATTGAGTCATCAGTTACATTCTGTTTACAGTCCTCCAGTCAGGAAAGTGATACTTCACGTGGTGACAGATTCTGCTGATACAAACGGAGCTATTGCTGCATCTTGGACATGCAAGGAAAAGAGCTGTGAGATCCAAATGAAGAACACTTTTGGTCAAATGAAATAAAGAAAAGTCACTTAGATGTACAGAGGTAGGTTGCTGAAACAGGAGCCCAAGCATTTGCAGGAAATTAAATCAGAAATTAACTGGATTTATTTATCATCTACAGATGCCTCTCAAATCATCTAACAAGAAAGCTGCCTGAAACATTCTATTTCTGTTCTTCAGATAAAGAGATAAAAGTACATTTAAAAGATCTTTTCAGTAGAAGTAGAGTACAAAATTGAAAACAGTCTCTTGCACATCATAAATAAGTGGTCCAAAAGAGTGCTACCCAAAACCATGCATATGCATAGATTTGAGAAAATTTATGAGAAAGCCCACATAAGAATGGTAATTTATATTTTGGATTTAAAATATTATGGATGATCTTGACACTTTAGATTAAATCAAGGTACAGGGGATCAACACAGCTACTCACTATATGGTATGACTTAGGGGTTTAAAGTGGCTTAAATCTGTATAGCCTTAACCAATATTAAGCAAGAGTTATAGAAGTAAATATTGCAAAATTATGGTTGAAGAATTACATCTTTGCCTATAAAGTTTTCAGAACACATGGAAAACATAAGGCATATATAGCAGATTTCAGAAATGAAGAATTACTATGTCCAACAGCACAATTGGAACAGTTTCATAAAAACTCTAAAAGAACAACTGAAGCTCTGGAAAACTTGACTCTAAACTGGCAGACTCCCTCCCAGGTAAGCTCCACTCGTGTGCTCAAGTACTCTCATACCCTTAAAGTGTGGCTTCTTAACTCACTTAAAAACTTGTAAGTTTTATAGCAAGAGCACTTTAACAGTCAAAGTAATTTACAAAATCCCTTCTTTTTATACTATTCTCTTCCCCTCTACTATCCCTCCTCTTTTGATTATTCAAAGCTCTTGAATCATGTAAGAACTCCTTCCTCTTTTTCTTCCTGTTTCACTCTCACAATATTTTATGATGAAAGACTTAAGAAGCACTGCTTAATTAAAGAAAAAAGTATTACAGTGATCATAGTACACTGTCAACAACTGGAAAAAGTATTTCTGCTAGAAGATAATTCAGCTAGAAACACAGTAAGAGATAGCAGTTCAAGCTAATGTATCAAGATCAGAGCTAATATAATTGAAATAAGAAAACAGTAATAAAATCATAAATTTTATATTTCTTCCCTCACCAGGGAAGAAATATCTAGCAAAAAATGTTTTCTGGTAGAAAACATTTTATAAGTGATTGAAAGCAACATTAAGTTTGAAGTTCTTAGAGAATAAAATGCTAAAAGTTTGTTATTGGCATCTAACTACATCTTACAAATTCTGTGACGTTAAGATTGCAGGAGCTGACTATAATCACACCACTAAAAGAATTGATGGGGCATTCACCTATGGTTGGATGTGTCCTGGTCTGCAAAGACACCTGAGCTTTGGTTAGATAAAATTTCTTAATTCCAGATTGAAATTTCAGTTCCATGTAAGTGCTTAAAGGGATTTTACCTGTTTGTATGTTTAGACCATGCCTTACCAATAACCATATGATAACCAGGAGCTTCTAAATAAAATTTGTAGCCAAAACAGTGGGGCTAAATAGCAGAAAACTTGTGAGAATGTTAAAAACACAATCTCAAAGCCACCTGGAAAGAGTATGGGTTCATGGAAATAAACAAGATTCAGTGGAGTGGAAGGAAGAGAGTGGGGTCATTTATTTATTTATTTTAACCTTTATATACAATTCACAGTGAACAATCTAGACAAGCCAACTAAAAATATGCACAACAACCTTTTTAATAGATATATACATGGAGATTCCATTACAGAAAAGCAGTTACCTTACAATGCCTGTTTAAACTGGCAAAACAAAATGTACAAATACGTAAAGGGATTTTCTTGCTTGTTTGGGGGTTATTTTGGGAGGGAGTAGGTTGTTGGCTTTTATTTTTGAGTTTGAGGGGATTTAGTTTTAACACCTCAACTATCATCAATCTAAGTATTCTGACAGAACACAGACCTAGGGGATCCATACACTTTATCTTGCAGGAAACTCCATCATATCATCTTGCCTGTCTCAGAAAATGCCAAGCAAATTTACATTTGCAACTTATCTCTGTTTAAAATGAACTTCCTAGTTAGATGTTTTTAAGTAGATGCAGAACCACCTTTTTATCTCACTGGGAGATGAATAGCTCCATACAGTCCTTTTGACCTCATAAGCACCATCACAGGCAGTTATCACTCAAGAGCACACAAGCCAGGGTTACATTTTCACCTTAGTCAGCCACACAGTAAGCTACCTTGAGTACTTCTGTAAATATGTGCACTCCCAGAAGATATTAACTGTTCTCAGTGTCTGGCTTTGCTATCTTAATCTTGCCATTTTCTACATGAGGGTATGTCTGAAACAGAATGAGAATTGAGACTATTGCAGATACACTATCTCATATGGGAAGCTCATATTCCCCAAGAGTACAAAGTTTCCTGAGATCCATGACAGCTAAATGTTGACTGCCACCTGGGACTGGAAGCATTAAGTTCAGGCAAAAAAAGAAAACCCACACACAACCCCTCCCCACCACCTATTTGAAAACCAGTAATTTAGCTTAGCGACAGCAAAGGGCCATATGTTGTGTACTCTGCCCTTCCCTGACACAGAAACTTCTGTGTACTTCTTCGAAGTTTAATGAACATGTGTTTGTGTATATAGATCGAAACAGATAAAAGTAAATCAAAGTTCCTTTGGCTGCCCAGAGCATACCAGCAAATTCACCTGTGTCACATATATCCAAACAATAAAAGCAGCAGTTGAGAACAAGCTGCAGCCATCAAAACAATTTATTTGGCAAACATATGGCCAAAGAATGTGCCCAAGCAGTCACCAAGGAGAGGCCATTAGACACAGGATGAGGGCTGAAGGCAGGCCAGTGATGACTGAGCACCCTCGACATAAAACATAGGCACATCCAGTCTGTTGAAGGGACGATTCCTGCAGAATTTTGCTGGTGAACAAGTAGACACATACTCTGGTCCTATTGCTTTTGATAAAATATTTTCTGTGACAGACCTTCAGCTGCACAATCTGCAACTCCACATATCTTCTTGGTTTATAACTGCAATTACCACCTGTATTTGCTGATCTGTGCTGGCCCATGCGGAAAGGTATAGCATCTGTGGAAGTATTTCCAGGAAAAGCTGAGATGCAAAGAGCCTGAGGAAAACATACTGGAAAAGATTCAGGGTTTTTAAAACAGCTGTAGAGGGGACCTAAATTGTCTTACTATTTTGTAACAAGCCAGAAAGAAAGAATATTTTATCTTAAACTTGCAAAGTAAAACCTTTTACTTAAAACCCCTTTGTGCTGATCAGAGACAGAGCAAATGCTCAGGGTTATAATGGAAGCACTGAAACTCCTCCAGTTTTGCAGATCTAGAGTCTGAGTCTCACCTTGTATACACGTATGACACAAGAAACCAGAAATACAAAGTGCAAGTCTTCAGATCACCTAGTCAGTAGCAGTAAGACTTTGCTTGCTCAAGCAAGAATCAATTGCCTTGAGCTGACATTTAAATAGGATTGTTTTCCTACCTTATGATGGAAACAGTATATTAAGATAAAAAAAGATGAAATCCAGTATGTGCCTTATGGATGTCCATAAATTATAACCTGAATACTGAAAATATCCTGCCTTCCGGATTTAGAAAGTATCTTTTTTGAAGTGACAGCTTAGAAGTTAAAGCATTAAATTACATCAAGGTAAGCATATTTTCCAGTTACAAGTGTTAAAGTTTCTTGGAAAAAAACAATGTAGGAAAAATCTCACTAAGGTTGTTAGTACTAAGGAGCACAAAACCAGAGAGCAAATATCTGGACTAGATCTGCACTAGGTCTCCACAAGAAACTAGATGCTGGCAGTATCTACAAGTATCTATGCTAGCAGTAGCTTCTAGCAAGTTTTTCTTGGCTTTGGATTGCTGGATTTTTTAACCAAACAATTAAAAATCAGAGTTTTTTAAGACAAATTCCAAGACTACTTACTTTTCCCTAAAAGGCCACTTTACCAATCCATAGCAGCAGACAGAGCTGTTTTCAAAACCTCTGAGAAAGGTGATTCACTGACCCATATTAATAAAAAATAAACACAACCTCCTGTGCTGAGGATTGAGAAGATCCACACTTAGATTCATACTCCTGACATTCTCCAGACTAAAGTAAGTCTGATGTGCAGTAAGGGAGCGTTACCAAAGGGCTCCCTTGAGCTGCTGAAGAAGAAACTTGTCACACTCCAAAGCTACATTAGAACAAAGTAGTCCTGCTTTCCTGGACTGCAGGAAGCTGGCAGCTGGCAAACCCACGCAAGAAGAGATTCATGTGTACTTTTCTACTCCTAGATTCTACTCGATCACTTCAGTGAGCATGTGAAATTGCTCTACACTCGAGAGACTTGAAACCCAAAAGAATGTATTTTTTCCTTCTTTCTTACCTTTTCATCTCTCACAGCAGTCACATAAAACACCTTTGGCGCTTAAGTATTCTTCTAGCTCACAAAAACTGATTTTAACTGTTCTCAGCATCAGCCAACACCCTCCTAACCCCAAGAAAAAAATACCAGGTTTCTCAACAGACTAAACAAACTGTTTCTATAGCATTCATTCAGGATGATGAAAAAAAAAAACCAACCAAAAAAAGCTCCTTTATTTAGATGGGTCCTGCTAGGAACTGAAGGTGCATTCTAGTTAAAATAAGGAAGCTATCATCATTTATACGACACTTCATTCACTGGTATTAGCTTGTATTTGTCATTAAGCTCGTAAGTCACATGTTCTCAAAAGTTAAATGATTCTTAACTATTTGGGGGTTTACCTCTTTGATTTTGCTGTCTTCATAACATTTGAAAGGTATCTTTAGTCTACATGCATCCTGGGATATCCTCAGCAGATCCCGTTCCCTATGTTTGTAGGAAGCTATAACTGACTAATGCAGTAAAAGCAAAAAATATGAAAAAAATTTGAAAAATTAAGAAAATAATGTGAAATAAAGCTTGAAATATCAAAAATTACTCTAAAGATGCAAGAAATATGCCTGTATGTGATCAGATGTTCAGCTAGGCACCCAGGCCATCACTCCAAATGACCTTCTGCCTTTGATGGATCCCAAAGTTCCCTAATTATACACTCCCTCCTTGCAATTACTACAGACTCCCTGCTGACCTTCTAACCTCCCTGTGCCATTTGCACCCCTGAACCCAGGGCATGCTCTGAAATGTAACACAACAAAACTGCATACAGGGTGTCAGGAGCCATTAAGCAATGCTCCATGGGTACTCTGGGTTGTAGGTGCTCTTAGCACACACAGAAAAAGGCTTAACGGAGGGTGAAATGACAAATCAGGGTGGAGGGAGGCAACACACTCAACCTGAGAATGCAAAAAAAGGAAAGAAAGAAGGAACTTGAGGAGGAATGAAGCTGTGAATGAACACAGTCAGACCTTGGGGATAGATACCTACACGATAAAATGAACACAAGTACCTGGTTTCACTTCACATGAGTCAGGCACATATCCACAGCAATTTTAAAAATTCCATTGTTACACTTCCTGTACTTTTATAACTAAGTACAAGTCATTTTCTCCTCCCTAGCTTTTACAGCATTGGCCAAATATAAGCAATTCCCTTATATATGTAAATCTGGAAGACAGTCCAAAGCAGTATCTTAACTTCCATACACTAAGCTCAAGTTCAGTGATCCTACAAAGAGAAAAAACTTTGCCTAAAATAAATGTAATGCAAGGCTACTGAGTCACTAGCCTGGTTTCTACCCTCTTGCTCCCAATAAATAATATCTTACCTCAGCAGCAGTCAGACTTCAAATGTTTGGATGCACTCATGAAGCATGGCACTGTTCATTAAAAGAGCAATAACTGACTAAAGTATTTTTTCTGGTACATTTGTTGAATGCACAAACTCATGAAATTTTAAAAGCTTTGAGGATAAAAACATATTTTTAATTATTTTTTGAGGGTAGTCCCATCTAGGAATAGGGAATGCATTCAGGGAGGACAAGATCTCACAGGATAATTTCACCTGGCCTGTAGTTCCCTCTTTTCACATTCATTCTTCTCTAAACTTGAAAAATGTTTTCTCCTTTGGCAGTCACACGAGGCAGAAACATTTGCTTTGAATCCATGAGGAAGAATATTAGCTTGAATGTTCTTAGTCAGGTTGGAGGACACTTTGTGCAGTTACAGACAACAAGCTGGCTGTGACCACCACACAATCCCTCCCTGGAAAACTATAGACGTATCCCACAGAAGTGCAAAAGCATCCATGGAAGTTCTGCTTCCTCTCCTGAAAACCACCACCACTGAGGGGAAAGCAGACACAACACTGGCTATGCTACATACCTTCTAAGGCTGTATCTGCCTGGGCAGAAAGTGAAATGAGAGGTGAGAGAAAGTCCTGAGAGCAGCGAGACAGAGAGGTCTTTGCTGGTGGCTCACACCAGGCACTCTGTGAGCCAGGCAATGACTGAGGACATGAAGTACAGCTGGAAGCTGCAGTGAAAAGTTCACAAGGCTCATCTAGAAGAGGCAAAGGCCCAGTTTAAAGGCACTCAGGGATTTCTGACCATACACATACATGATACTGTAATTTATTAGTAAGGAAGAGGGGGAAGAGAAATAAGAAGTGGGCATTCATCTTGTCGCAGGCAAGAAGATGGTCCTATGACAAAGAATTTGAGAACTGATAAATAAGGTATCTGCGACAACTTTTAGCAGCAGTAAGTCCATGTTTTGATGAAAAGTTATTTTCAATGTACATGGTCCCTTCAAGTAATGCAAAGCAACAGTTTACAGGAATAGAATTCAAACAAGCAGCAAAGGTTATGAAAGTAGAAATTCTTAGGACTTCTCATATTTATTCTGTATAAAGCATGCCACTATTCTCAATGACACGACATTTGAGTATCTATTAAAACATGAAACAAATAAACCAAAACCAACCATATGTGTGATACCTCATCTTCCCCTCTCTTAGTAAACATATTAATATATTTGGTATAGTTTTGAATTGGGTTTTGGATAACGTAGTCAAGAACCAATGACAGTTATTTGTAAAGCAAGATATATAGATAAAACTTAGGATGAATACAGAATTACTGTTTTCAAAAGCTTGTTTCTCCACTAATTTCCAAGGATTATCCAAAGTCAACACACCTCAACCCAAAGACAAGATGGTATATATCCAAATACCCAAGAAGCATAAGAAAGAGGTGTGTCTTTCAAATAGCAGTTATTTCTGGTTCTCTCTTCTATCCTGTGTATCATCTTATTTTAATACACATTAAACAGTCCTAAATACATCCAAACAATGGCATTCTATTTTGTGTAGGCTACTAGAAAGAGCCTACTATATGAAGATGGATTTTCTTAAGGTCCCAAAAGACGACTCTTGCACCTTTAGTTTCCTAAAGTGACTGCAAAAAAATATGGAACAATGCCAATTTCAATTCACAGTAATATGCTATATTTCTACAGTGTGCCTGTCACACAACTTGTCCTTGGTATTTCAATAAGTAGTGATGTGGTAAAGCACAAGGTACCAGTCTTCATGTTTCTAGGCACAAAATGACAAAATTTAGCAACACAGTACAACTGTTTTCAAAGACAGTTGTGTGGTACTATCACTTTGGAAGACATAATAAATGTTATCAGGGGATAAGTACAGAATGTATAATATCATTGCAGTTTTGTCTGCTCAATACAATTATTAAGAAGGGTTTCACAGACACACTTCCACTGAAGTTAGGAAATTTCCTATTTCCTTTTAGCAGAAATGTGTTTAGAGAGCACTGCTGCACACTTATTAGGATACAATACACCTTTACAGTATGGTTGAAAGCTGAGGAAGAAACTGATCAACACCAGCTCCTCTCTCACCATCTCAACTACCATTACTCCTCACCCACAACCACAATATCTGTTAAGCTACAAACACATAACTGATGCCAACTGGCAGCATCATTTTATCAAGACAATAGCTTACTGTGTTTCTAAGGCATGTTTTTTCCCTCCGTTATAACGCTCTTGGTGTCAGGAGTTACATCAACCAATCATATTACTGGCCAGCAAGAGATCCTTTGAAAGCGGCATTTGTATATCCCACCAGAGAAGTATCATCATGACTGCACACTGCTGATGCCAAGACATTTCATGACCAACTACTTGAAATGATGCCCAAGAATTTCCAGCTTAGCTCTCCAGCAAAGGCATCCCACTACATTTCTTTCAGGGAGGAGAATATGAATGGAGACAGGAAGCAGTGACCAACATGCTTACCAAACCACCACAGATGCTGAAGACAGCCATGTGCGTTTCCTGGGCATTGACATGCCCGCGATAGAAACAGTGGCGCAAATCAGGGGACGGCTGCTTCTGCGGTGCCCCGACGTGCACCACCGTGTACTGAGCAGCAAGGAAGCCCGCATCAGCACTCAGGTTGAGCTGGAAGACCTGCCCGTATGCTCTGAGCCGGTAATGTGTTCGGAAAGCAACGGGCTCCAGCGGTGCCTCCAAGCTCCTTCTCCTCCTTCTGAAGTGATGCGTGTGTGGGAAAACGTCTCCAAACTCATTCACTCGGACAGGTGTGATGATTTCATAAGAGGAGAGCTGCTTCACCAAGGTCTCTGCAACAGAAGGCAGGAGGCTCAGCCTGACGCCGCAGCACAGCAGCAACGCCTCGCCGGCATCCGCACGGCTCCTGGCACGGCGCTCGTGGCGCCAGCCCGGGGTCCGGTGACAGCCGGGGGGCGGGGGGCTGCCGCCAGCACGCCCGGCGAGACCCCGCGGCGGCGGCCGCCCGGCCGCGCCACTCGCCGCCGCCGGGAGCCAGCGCTGCCTCCTCCCGCCCGCGAGCGGATCGCCGCCTTTGCTGCCGCTCGCTTACCTTGTCCGGGGTGGAAGCGGACTCCCCACGACGCGGTGACGAGCAGGGAGAGGGGGCACAGCAGAGCCGCCAGCCGCCTCGCCCCCCGCATGGCTCGCTCCGCGGCGGCCGTGCCCGCAGTGCCCCCGGGCCGCCGCTGCCTCAGCGCCCGCCGGCCGCCCGGGCCGCCCCGCGCCCCTCCTCGTGTCCCGCCGCCTCCGCGGCCCCGCACACGCCCGCGGGAAGCCGCCCCGCGCCCGCGCTCCCTCTCCTCCCGCCCCTCGCCTCCGCTGCCCCAGCTCGCTCTCCGCCGCCGGGGTGGGCGAGGGCGGCCCTTCCCTTCCCGTCCCTGCCTCCGCCTCCCGTGCCGCTACCCCCGCGGCCGGCGGGGCGGCGCGGAGATGCCCGCTGCCCTCAGGCGGGGCCATCCCCGCACCTCACAGCGGGCGCGGGCCCGGCCCGCCCCCGGACACGGGCCGCCCAAAGGCGGAGGGCAGCCCCCCCTCCGCGGCCTGGGCAGGGGCGGCCCGGGGGTCTCGGCCCCGTCCCGCCGCCCCCCGCCCCGGCTGCAGGCGGCGTCACTGCACGCGAGAGGTGTCGCTCCAGCCAAAATACGGGCTTGTGAGAAGCCTGGAAACGCCGCATTACCACCGGGAACTCCGGAGGCCGTGCCGTGAAATCCAGCGGTGTGTCCCACAGGTTCAGTATCACCCAAGCGCAGCCCCCGCCGATCACCTGCCCCTGCGCCGCAGCTCTGGGGGAAAGCCGCTTCCCCAGGCTGCTTCGAAGGAAAGGGATATCCCGGCAGAGCCTGATACCACGGTGTCGACAGACAGGAATTGTTCTAGCTCCAGGTCCCCGGCTTCGGTTGTTCTGTCTGGGCAAAGTCTTCATAAAGCTGCTTGTCTCAGCATTCAGGGAGCCCAGCATCCCTCCCATGGAGTGCGTGGATTGTCTGTTTTACCTGAATATTTTTTTTCCTCAAATGAGGGAATGGGCTAATCAGGCCTTCAGTGAAGCTGTGTAGTACTGGAACAGCCTTCACTGCTAGAACAAAAGCATACGTCCCTTGTCAAGAGTCCAGGATTGTAGAAGGAATACCTGGATTGTTTGAATGTATATTGGAATCCAGCATAATCTTGAGAATATTGAATCTTGTTGTGAATACCATCTTTCTTCTTGAATACTCAGAAGATGGAAGCTGAATGGATATTAAACTGTTTTCTCTATATGAGGTCACTGATAAGCACAGTTATATGAAAAGGAAAAAAAATTTGAAATCTGAAGAGTTCTGCAAAGTGAAAGCAAACAAAAAGCTTATATCTCCACATACCATGAATATCAAAGAAATCCAACAAGAAGCAATAATTGCAAAGTATTTCTTTTAAACTGCATACACCAGAGAAGACTGATTATGATAGGTAAACAGAACTCCAGTTCTGAGAATTGGGTATGAGAAAGGAGGTGGGAGGAGAGAGGTGCATTCTGCCCACCATGGAAACGTGAAGATGCAAGATTCCTTTCAGTACCCCAAGATGTCCTGTTGCAGAATATGCATGGGCAAAGTATAGTAGAGGAAAAGTAGAGCAAAGTTGAAGGATGAGTGCTTTGATTTTATTGGCATAAAATGTACAAACAATAGTACAACGTTAAATTGAGAGGAGCAATTGTTGTACATGCCTCTGATTTCTCCAGCAAATTAGAATTTTTCCATTTCTTGGATCTTACTCATTGAAGGAGTTATCAGAGTGCAGCAAGTTATCTCCTTCCCAGTCAACGTAAGTGGTTGTCAGTGATGAAGCAAATGGGCACTACTTCATTAAATGGAAGCAAATACCCGCTGATTCAGATGTGATGTTTCACTTGTTTATGATTTTCAAAATTACTTTTTGTAAAAATAAGCAGAAGCACTAAGCACCAGCAAAGTCAAAGGTCCAGTGATCCCAATTAAAGCACAAAGCTTTGTTGTAGACCACTTCAAAGCAAATTAAGATGACTCAATTTTTTTAACAATGTATGTATTTTTTGTGTTTTAGGAAAGACATTTGATCCAAATGTTTTAAAAGCAATAAAATTACTTCTCCTAAATCTCATTTTAATGTGTTTAAATTTTCCTGTATTCTATGTGAGAATGGAGCCCCAGCACATTGAAGGTCTATCTCTCCCTGAAGACTGATTGTTTAGAGCAGTTTAAAATTGACAATCTTCATTTAGATTGACAAATGTTCCAGTAGCTCCTCTCAGTGCCATGGACAAAACCCAGTGCCAGGTAAGACACTTTTTTTTCCAAATTTTCAATTGAAACAAAAAGTAAATTTCCAAACATGAATCCAGCAATTCAGGCAATGTGTGACCTCACCTTTTTATACTTAGCAGCCATTATTCCTTCAAAAACTACTGAAGCCCTACAGGTATTAGTCACAAGTCTGATTTTCAAATGCAAGATGGGTTAGCTGTGCAGGAGCAAAGGACAATAGGGCAGGGGATTAAGGCAGTTCTAGCAGTGTTCATGTTACCTGAATGGCTTTGGGCAATAAGCTGCGGTCATTCATTTGACCTCCACCCATATGGCATCACTTTGAATCTTGTGAGGAGTAAATGTAACCCTGTATATCAAAGCAAGAGGTACATTTCTGTTACAAAGAAATATCAGTACATCAGAAAATTCAGAAATCCTGGAAATAGTATGTTTGCTACAACTCTTAGAAGGGTAGAGACAGGCATAAGGATGAAATGAAGAGGAAGAATTATGGAAGTTACTCAAAGAAGCAGAACTCCAAAGAAATAAAATATTAAAAACTAAATAAATTTTAAAAAGGAGGTAAATACACAAACAAGGACACAGAGAGGTTGTGCAGTCTCCATCCTTCTATATACTCAAAATTCATCTGGTCAGGAAGCCCTGAGCAACCTGAATTAACTTTTAAATTAGTCCTGCTTTGAGCAGGAGGTTGGCCTAGGTGACCTCCAGAGCCTCCTTCCAGCCCAGGTTATTCTATGATTCTGTGAAACAAAAATGTAAAAAAAGGTGCTTGGAGAAAGCTTAAAATACTCAAGTAGAGAGGAAAAAGGAAAAGAAACTACCTATTTAAAGAACAGAGATGTAGGGGAAAAATCGGGAGAAAGTAGTCTTCAGCTACAAAGAAACAGAAGAAAGGAGACACAACTGAGAATATTTAGTAAGATTTTTTCAAGGCTACAAGTTATATACTGGCAAAGCTCCAGCTAAGGCAGTAGAGCTATGCTGGTTTGCATCTGCAAAAGCAGTCCTCAGAGATGTAATATATTCTGGCTTAATTAAATCTGCATTGACATTAAAGCTTGCTATTGAATAGTTGTCTTTAAAATGCCTCCTACATTAGTGAACTAAATCCATCTATTTACAGTATTTATTCTTTTCACTTTTCTCTTTCAGTTGATATGTTTGGAGTGAAGTATATTGCACCAGTTATTTTACAAGTCAATGAAATAGAAGGATAGTCTGTGCTTGCTGAAATAACTTGTCCTCCTTGGGGTTTCTCTAGGATTTCGTGGAAAAAATAAATTGCAATTAGGTAATGATTGCTCAAATATTTGTATTGTGCATTTAAAATGCTGCAGTAGATAAGGCTTACCAGATAAAACAGTAGGATTTGTAAAAATGCATACTGAATAATTAGTACATTTCTTCCTTAGAACCGTGGATTAGCTATTAAATCCTTTCACCTGTTTTTGGCTCAATTTTTTTTAAGTGGTCTTTTATAAGTGGTTTTGGCTGAAAATCACAAAGTGGAAAACAGAGTTATAAATGCCAGTCATTCAGAAAAGGCAAAGACAACATTCCAGAACTAAGTGAAATTGTTAAAAAAAGTAAGACTTATGAACAAATTTTATTTTAAAAAGGAGTCTGCATTAAATATATATTTTACTTCTTTATTATTATATCTTGGCATTTTTCTGTTTTGTGGAATACAATTTAAATCAGACTTTCAGGCTCTCATTTACTGCTCTTGACAGGACACTAAGCACATTGCACAAATCTGCCCAGTTTGCAATCACTTCTCTTATTCATCCACTTATCTCACACTTACCATGAGATATTAATACCTTTTATATATATATATATATATATACACACACCATGGAGCCACCTGACCTCCAGCACAGGGACAAGAGTGGCCCAAGTCCCTGGGTGCCAAGGCTCCTGTTGTCAGGAGCAGGCTGGCCTTGTCCAGACGCTGAGCCTTGCAGTGAGCCTGGCTCGCTGCCTGTCCCATAGCCCTTCCCAACTGTGCCCCACTGTGCCTCCTCCACAATTCCATCTGTAGTGAGCCGCGGGATCAAGGCTTGGTGGAGGGAGGTGTCTGGCTGGGTCAGTCAGTATTCTCTCTGTGTTGGCAGCTGGGCTGTGCCTGCATGACCAGACATGTGATTTTGATACATACTGCTGGAGAAAAAAATGTAAACTTTTTTCCCCACAATATGTATACGTTTCTGCTACTATCTGCATTCACACTATAGTAGTTTTTCAACAGCAGTGTCTTATTCTAAGGTTAATGTCTGTAAAATTATTTTTTCCTTAATCAAAAGTGACAGAAGTTTCATAACTTTTATGTTATTTAATGTGAAGTTGTCAAGTTTTATCCTGTGAAATATAGGTTTACCTAGAGAGTGAAAAGTACTCAATACCATACCATGTAATTTAAACTTGCTTCTCTTAGTTTTATTGAGATCCTGAATCACTTTTATATTAATCATTTTGTAGCATTGTCTATTAAATACTAACTTACTGGTAAAAAGTATTATTCACAAACAGATATATACCAGGCAGTCATAACTACTAATTTAAGAAGCTTATGGTTGATTAATATTATTTCTTTGTGTTAACAAGTGAAGACAAGCACTTTGATATCATCACAAATTCCCTGAGCAGGAAAGCCAAGAGGCATATGCCAGCTACAAAGTATTACACCCAGCACTGTGCAAGCAAGTACCAAGGATGTACTGGGGCTCAGTGATCCAGGACAGAAGCAGACTGATTTGTGCCTTCTGCTAACCCTGGGTCAGGAATCCTGCTCCAAACTCCACCTATCTTTGTGCTCCATCAATACAGAGCACCTGTTGGATGAGAGAATTTCAAGGAGAGGCAAATGTAGGTCACCACAAACTCCTAAGAAAAGCAAAGAAAAAACAAAAACCTCTAACCTGACATGTACAAGTGATTCCATGCAAGTGATTCAGAAAAATAGGAATTACTGTAGTGTGAAGACAAAGGCATGTGCACTCACTCACAAAAATCATGCTTTTTTTTTTTTTTTTTTTTTTTTTTAAGTCACAAGCACACTGCAGCTGTTACTGTGGCTGGAGTGAAAGTAAAGAGACATAGGGTCCAATTCATCTCTCATATCAACGCTGTTAGTTATGCCAAGGATAGTTTGGCTCACATAGCACTCTCCTAGCTACCAGCCTTTTTCAGAGTCCCACTCTGGACTCTGGTTAGTACCTAAAATTAGTCTACAAGAGAATATAAATTTAACATTCCAAGACACTAACAGCAGTCATAAAATTGGGCATCAAATTATTAATAGCAAGTGAAATGATTCCTAATTGTGCTAACACAAACCTGTGTTTGTCCAGTGGTACGCTGTGCCAGTCAGAAGTGCTGGCTTTAGCTGGAATTAGACTCCTCAAAACCAGAGATTTGCATTAAAATATACGTCCATGTGGTGAACTGCACTAAGACGAGGAAGATGCAGAGGCATCTGAACTCCAAACACTCTGCTAGGTGTGGTTCTATAGCATGATGGAAAGGGTTACTTAGAGCACAACATGAGACATCCTCATATCACAGTGCTGTGTTTCAAAAGGAGATGTGAGCTTGTTTTGCATTAATTTCACTGTTCTGACATTATAGTCATGTGACACAAATGTGGGAACATCACAAATACATAGAACATTGTGGTATCTTACTGGACCAAATGTTGTTATTCATTGTTAGAATACTATTCATGTATTAGAACTCATAACTCTGACTGTGAAATTGCTGAACACAAAAGGAGAGGAAAATCATGTATAGTACTAACGGGCTTTCCTGGAGAGAGTATATGCTTCATGTCTTGCAAGAAACTTCTAGGAAAAGAGTTGTCAGCTCTCTGCCAGCTGATGCCCACTGCATTAGCATACCAGAAACTACCATCTGCATTCTGTGTTTTTCTCAGATATGGGGTATTTTTATCTTCCTTCAGACACTATTTTTCCCAGCTGGGAGACTCACAAGAAAAATACCGAACTGATCACCAAGACAATGGATGGATGAGAGCTTCCATGGCAAAGCAATACAAAGCTGTGTGTGAAGAACTACATTGTGTTTTCATCTTTAGTAATTCAAAAATATTGTCTCCTGATAGCCAACTTGAAAATGCTGACATTGCAGAAATTTGCACAATTTCTTTTGTGCAGATAGGGCATCACTACCCTATTGTGGTTGTTAACAGTTGAAATTGTCATTCTGAAAAAATAAATACAAATTCAGAAGGTTATGTCATCTGAATTTAGTTTTAGATTTACTAAAACTAATTAAGGAGAGTTGTTTTATCCCATCCAGCAGTTAAAGAATTCATTCAGGAGAAAAACCATGTTTAATTCTTTTTCTTCCAAAGGAAATTTGATCATGTGTTTCCATTAACTGTTTAATAGAGTAAACTGGGCATGCTTGTTACTAATTTTCTTGATGATGTTGCTCCTACACTAAAAACTCAACATTTCACTATCAGAAAGTCTGCATAACAGATATATGGCATATAGAAGTTAGATTTGCTTTCTCTTGCATGGTTTCATATCTCATTAAAACACCAAAAGAAATGAATGCAAGGATCCCACATCATTCTTCTTGAGGTCTCAAAGTCAGAGTTATCTTTTTCATGAGATTGAAAGAAATGGCATTAAGCTGAAAGCTTTTCCAATTCTTTTATATCCTCTAGTCAAACATTTTGAGGACAAAACAACTTTATATTTAGTTTGAGCAAAGGAACAAAAATAAAGAATTGGTTCAGCCACTGGAAAGAAAAAAGGTAGTAACTTTGTATAGTGCCAAGCAGGACCTAAAATGTGTCTTGAATACTTACTGATCTGAACAGATTTGAAGTTCATAGTGCTGAATGGATAGATCACCAAGTCATTTATAAGTTGTGGGAATTCAGTATAGGAGAACAAGGATACTTTCCTCAGCGCTTTAAAAACTGATCTAATACATTTGCAGTGCGTTCCTGAGATGCCACTGTTTCCCTTTATGTAAGACCCATACAGTGACTTCCAGCCAGTGAGAGGTACAAAACAGAGGCATTTGTCTAAAACCAGTATTGAAAGAGAACATGTGTGTTTTCTGTAACCTAGGACACTAATTTTAATGTTACCTGCAAAAATCAAATAACTATTTTTAACAACTCTAAGACTTTCCTGCCAAGCAAAGGGTGTTGTGTTGCAGACTCTCTTTGCTAAACACTGAAGCAAAATCATCTGGTCATATGATTTCAGACCCTGGAGAGTCACGAGATGGACAATATTAAAATAACAGTAATTTAAACAAAAATACTTTGAATTTGAGGCAGCAAGACAGTTCCATTCCCTCTTTTTTCTTCCTGAGACTAATTCCCTTTTCTTTTAAGCATTTTCATCTCTAAAACCAGAGAAGTATTAAACTTCTGTTCTCAATAATGCATTCATTACTAAAGGATGAGAAACCCTTAGTTCCTCTGTAATTTTAACATGTCTCCCACACATGCATAAAGATAAGCTCTCACATTACACTTTGAGGCAATAATGAGCACTTTTATTTGGTGCTTACTACAATTGTAAGACTGTTCTCTAGACGCAGAATAACCTAGAGGCCTCAAAGGGACTTAAGTGGTTGTCAGACCTCTGAGGGGAATATGTGTACCTTGCTCACATGCACATTTCCTCCTGAAAAGTGCTGCTATAAAGCAGGAAACTGTAGATAAGTGTATATAGTGAGTTACCTAGAAATTAGCCATCCTTTCAAACTGGCAATGTCAAATCAGGGCTCACAGGGAGAAATTACACATGGCTCTGTCATGTTTGCATTCCTTTGAAACTGTTCAGGCAAAAATAGTAACAGTAGTGGTAATTTCTGAATGGCTGCTTCTTTCTTTTTCTAGAAGGCATGGACAATCTACATCCTAATTTGTACATAATGAGGTGTTATTACAGATACTGTGCCATCTTCCATGTCTTGGCATTTATTTGGTAATTAACCCTACACAAACCAAGCACAAACTGAGTAAAAAAGTAAAAGATCTAAAGTAATTTCAGTATTTTGATGTAGTATGGAACCAACCTGAATTATAAATACGAAAAGCATAATTCTTAAAACCAGAGTCACCATTAATTTTTAAAATTAATAATTGCAGAATTTTTAATTAATTAAAATTAGCAGAATAATCCAGGGGAAATGCCTAGATTAAAACACAGGCTACAGAAACAGTTACAATCTTGTCACCAGAATGTCAAAACATCAGCTGGATTCCATCTCTATTCCATACAGCAGGTGGTAGGAGGAAATCATCTGATACAATGATCCCAAGCTAGCAGGTGGTGGCATCAGTCAGGCTTTTCATAAAAAGCAAATTGTCCTCATCAGAAAGTTTAGCAGAGAAAAATACAATTTCACTTTAGCTTGTGTTTTAGTAAGTAATTTCAGAAATAATATAACTAGCTAAGGTGGCTCAAATTATACAAGTAACATTTAAATTCATAAAGTTATCACTATACATATCAGTGTTGTCTAGCTACGTCCCTTAGGGCTTTTTTTCTAATAGTCAAACTATTATTTGCTCTTTAAAGTCAGTATAAAGGCTGCCTAATGACCATTGCCCTGTGATCCTTCTCTCATTAGACTTAGTGGATCTGTGTGTACACACCATCTGTGCCTGCAAATTTCTCTGCTCGCATATTGCTGTGAAGGACCATGCTGGTAACTCTCCTTTTCCTACGTGCATTGCAACAAGATAATTTTATTTTATAATACCCAATCATATTTCATCAATGATGTAATGTCAACTGCTCTGTAATCCCCATTTTCTAAACAATCTTTTTACTTCTAATATTTTATTGTTTATATTTATATTTATTTAGAATTTTTTCTCCTTTTTTGCTGTTCATGTACTTATACATTCAGTAAACATACAAATAAACAGATTTTAAAAATGCAATAGATATACCTCTATGAGTTTTTTATATATAATGCATTTTCAAAAAAATTTCACTTTGTTTTCGATAATGATTTTTCTTTAAACTTCTGTTTCTAAAAGATTTTGCTGATAAATATACTTTTATTGTTTTTTTAGCAAGTACACACACATATTGTTCTAATATTTGACTCAAGGCTGTACATTATGTTTAGCATTTGATTTTCTTTTACTCATAAATCATGGCTCTTAGTTACAGTCATTGTGATTTTTGAAACATTTTGCATCTAGTTTTCTCAAAAGCATACTATGGAGAATTCAGTTCTCTCTTTGCTAAAAGATCATTTTTGATAATATATGGAAACATTTTCTAGAGATTTTAGCACTCTGCTTGGACACAGCTTACATTAGCAAATGCCCTAAAAACATGCTCTTGTCTTCACTCAGTAATGAATTATACAATATTTCAGGTGTAGTTAAAGACTCACTCAGGAATATGGCAAGCACATTATCTGTCTGGAAATAGAAACTAAACTGTATTGCTTGCATAATACTACTATTATTACTGCATCTTATTCCAATTTGGAAAATAATTATTTCCTTCCACATTTAGAGAGCATTCAGGTCTAAACCTTTCTGTGAATTGTACCATACCTACCTAGTGAGCTTAGCAACCTTTATCTGATATAATTTTCATTTACAGACAGATCTATCATCTGATACCTGGCAGAGGAACACTTAAATATAATAACTTGTAACCTTATTACAGTGTCTTAGAGGTGGAAACTTAGCTGCCAAGACTGACTGTGACGGACTGTTAGACAATCAGAAATCTACCTCACTTAGGTCACTCCTTTTAGTAAGCAATAAAATAGCTAGAATGTGATCTCTGTAACCATGGAAAAAATCTACAGGGCAGCAGATACATCCTTGAACTACTAAATCTTTATATATTGGGAAGATTTCTTATGGTGTAGTAGTTATCAATGAGAACTGTTTATCATACACATAGCAGTACGCTTATTATGGATCATGTTGCTTCAGCTTTGCTTAGCTTATTCCCTGTAGTTTTCCACTTTCTGTTACAAGATCTTCCATTTTCTGAAAATGCCTCTGCCTATACACTGGCAGGTTGCAATCACCCCTTTTTAATATCTCCATTTGCATACCCATTTATATATCCATGTATATATCCATGTATATCCATTTTTCAATATCCTAATGTATTTAGACTTGTGTAACACATCAAAATATAAAATAAAACAAAAACTTTGAAAAAGTTTTGAAAAAATAAATTCTGTGGATTTTTTTTTTTAGAACAAGAGTATTTCCTAGGTAGCATTATTGTATTAAATACTCTGGATCTCAGTAAATGTACTTGTTATATAAGTGGGTGTTATAAAAATGGAGATTGCAGCAGAAAGATTCAAATTTGAATGAAACAGGTCCTAAAATTAGATAATTGGAAAGCAGTGGCCTTTTACGAGCAGTTTAAAAGTAATAGTAGATCAAATGCCATGTATCCAACATGGGTTCTTGCCAATGAAATAGCCTGGCAGGAGATTAGAGGGATCAGCAGTTACCCCAGTGACCTGACAGAAGGCTGGTAAGGTGGATTGGCATCAGGGTGGAGGTGAAAATCAGGCACAGAGCCACTGGCCATCCATGTCAGAAATGAGAGGGCAGGAGGCCAGGCAGGATGACAGCATACTGTTCTTGCCCTTATTAGAAGGCAGGGCAGGCTGCATGTAGTGAATATTTCTTTCCAAATTCTCAGATTCTTAAAATCAATATGTGCACTTTTTCTCATTTGGAGCTCCCTTGATTTGCTGCAGGGAAATATGCAGAAAGGTAAGTCTCTTGTAGTGATATTCTTTGTGCAAAATGAAGCAGGGATGAGCATGCATCAAGGAAAATACTCAGTTATTTCTGCCCTGAAAAACTCCTGCTGGCACTTTGCAAGTTCTCTCTTTAGATATCAAGATAGAGGAGTGGCATGTAACTGTCTCTATTGGGAGCAGTTAATTCCAACCGTTATGCCAAACTGAAGGATTTTGTTCTCCTCTCAAACATCCTCCTGTCACACAAAAATGGAGGGGGAACACACTCATGTTGGGGGATCACCAGTGTGGTGCCACCAAAAAGAGCAGCAACCAGAAGGATTGCAGTATGGCCTGTTCTTCTCGGTGCACAGAAAGGCATGACAGACTGTAGTGCCAACCTAAAGCAGTGACAGTGAGCAACAGCCCTGAGATCCTGCCAGAAGGGGATATGCTGTTCAATCAAGTCAGTTTTAGGTTGGTGCATAGCATCATGACTCACAGCAGAGCTAGAGAACATGCTTACAGTTCCCTCAGATACTCTACAGCACTTCTAGAGCAATGGCAGCAGGCTTATCTCAGCATCTAGGAAAAAATATTGATGAGTTGATCTCCATGTAGGGTGAATAAGTACATTTTCCTATATCACTGCTAGGATTCTTAAATTATAGACTTTCAATCAAGCAAGAGAGCTTTACCACATAAAATCTACATTAATCAGCTGCTTTATTGCTATCTGTTTTTACCTAGCCTTTTTAGTGCAGGGAGAGGTATTATATCAGTTATTGTACCTTTGGTAGTGGCTTATCTGTATCAAAATCTGATCTGCAAGTTAAGACTGCTCCTTTTGGGATGTGTCAAAAAGCACTTTGATAGGTGGAGATGGAAGACAAAACTTGGAAATGAAACATTTTATCAAACAAAACTGCCATCCACTAACCAATGCAAAAGCAAGACTGAATAAATGTGAAACATCAAGTGGCAGTGGGCAGTGGGGTGGCCTGCAAGGAGTCCCCACCTCATTTCAGGTGATCTCTGGGAGACTCAAGAACTGTGTCCCTTTCTCAGTAGCCCCGGCTGTGCTCACTTTTTGTCTCCTCTAAAGGGTACAACCACCAAACTGGACAGCTGTATCCCATTTCACTCTCTGCTTCTCTCTGACAGAGCAAGCAGCAGCTATAAATAGGTATTACTGTAAACCTCACCCCTTGCTCTGAGCTTTGGGCAGTGGGACAGATCTGCATGAGAAACCACACAAAAAGAAATTTTATGGCACAGGAGCAGCAGTTCTACAACTAACATCATGGACTATGGGATTGAATTAAGTGGGAAAGAATCCTAAAAACACTCACGTGTTTTTCAGTGATAAAGCATTTTTGCTTGAACAGAATTAGTATAGAATTTACTAGTTTACATAAATAGGTATAGTTTCACTGAAGCAGTAAATTTTGATCATTGTTTAAAATTTTACTATATTCTTACTGACTGAATATCATTGAAAATCAGCTAAGTATTTGAGCACAAAATTCATCAAGTGCACCAGAGTGCATGAGGGGCTTAGACTTCCAAGTTCTCAGATACTCCCAGTTCGATCTGACCACATCTTCTCAAACGCTGTTTACCTGGAAACCTACCAATCTCAGCAGGATTTGGGGATGCAACATTTTTCTGCAAAAGCCATAGTGCCTTGCAATTTAAAGCGGGAACATTTGTGATGGTGCTCATCCATATTAAAGTCACCTTAAACTACTTTTCAGATCTAATTAAACTTTTTGGAAGCGAGAGCCACCACTATAGCTATTTATTAAAACAGTGTACAGATGTTGCAAAGGGCTTGTACAAACCTGTGCCTATGAACAAATGAAAAGCTTTTAAGATCACAGAGGAGTGTTTGAAGTTAAAAATTAGCCATGATTATGTACACAATAACCTGTCACTTCTTCTACTCTTCTGTAAAATAAAACACTGTTAAGAAGAAAGAAAGTGTCCTGAAGAAACACCAGAACATAATTTTGCACTTGCTTAAAATGTGCTTACAAAGCTGCTAAAACTTGATTATTGAAGAATACCTCTTATTTTAAAAGACCTATTTGCTGTCATTTTTATTGACACGAAAAAGCATGTGTAAGACACAAAATTACTTACTTGCAGCACTGTAGAAAACATTAAATTATAAAGCTTTTTATTTTTAATTGACCACCCAATATACTAAAGCTAGTTTTCATAAACAACTAGAAGTGATGAAGTATAGTGAGATAAATGCATAACAGCATTCATTACAAGTATTCTGCTTTTTAAAATGTGACTAAGTATTTAATTAGTGAAAAATTCTTTATTCTACTCCTATTCATTTATTTATTTTCCTGTTCTTCTGGAACAAAACATCTGAAAAATTTTTACCATTTTTAAGCAAAATTAAATTTTGCTGCCTAAGAAAGAAGGAAGGAAGTTCACTTGGGTCTTGGGAAAGGGCAAAAGAAGAAAGATAGTGATGGGAGCGTCTCAGAGCAGAGCCAGATAAAGAGCGACAGGAGTTCCTGCATCAGACACTGCCAGCAGCGAGCAGGGACCCTCTGCCATCAGGGGACTGCTCCTCTAGCACCTCAGAGCCACTGTCTCCTGTGCTCCAAAGTCTGGCTTCAGCCTCCCTAGCACAGGCAGGGTGAATGTGGCTGCTTTTACAATCCATGGCACTGCTAGGCATTCCCATTGGTGCCTTCAGCTGAGAGTGCAGGAGCTCTGCACTGGATGCTGATGTTTGTGAGGGGCTGTCAAAGGCTGCTGTTGGCTCATTAGGCCTTTAATCATCAGAGAGAGGAGGAGGAAACAGGGATCAGGCAGCATTCCCCATCCCTGTGCTCATGAAAGAGGACTATGCTAGAGAGGGACTGCTGACACCTGTGACAGAGGATACAGCTCCTTGGCTTGAATAGATCCTGTTTGCTGGATAAATCCTGATCCAGCCACTGCCTGCTGCAGGGAGCAGACCCAAACAGCCTCAGCTCACGTGAGCCTGACTGCAATTTGCACAGCCAGGTGGAGCAGAAACCAGGACTAGGAAAAGTCTCCCTATGCTGTGGAGAGAATTCCTTACAGCCATTCCAGTTTGAATTGATAATTCTTAACAGACCTGGTTTTTTTTTCTGCTAAGAAAAAAGTAAAAAAACCAAACCAAAAAAAAAAAAAACCCCAAAAAAACCCCAAAAAAAAAAAAAAAAAAAAAAAAAAAACCAACAACAACAAAAGAATAAAAAAGCTGAAAAGCTTTTTCCAACTTATTTTGCATTGTTAGCAAACCAAATGCTAGAAGGAGTTATCTAGTATCTTTTTAGGTAAAGTGAGGCGGTGTACTTGCAATTTAATCAGCACAGAAGCTGCAAAGAAATAAAGCAAATCAAATTTCATTTGGCAAAAGCCTGTAAAGGCTTTTGTATAGCTTGTATATTATGGAAGTCTAGTGCAGTCTGAATTTTCAGAAGTTTCTAATTTGCCAAAATCTGGGAGAATGCAAAGGCCAATCCACTATGATATATCAAATTTCTTTTCTCCAAGAAAGTTTCTTTTAGGTGAGCAGCACTTTATCAGCAGGTGCAAAACAACTTATTGTTCGCATAATCACAGTGTCAGAGATGGCTACAATGTTTTATTTGAAATTTTTAAAACATAATCAGCCCAAAGTCTGGTTAAGTTAAGAATAATGACAACAGGATCCTGCAAGAGTTGCCTTGTACAGTCTCAATACTAAGTGATCATAGAAGGCCTACCTACCACAGCTGTGTACATTACTAGAAAGTAAGTAAATAAATATTTGATACTTTGGAACTTTAGACTGACAGAAGCTCTAGGGGAAAGACAAAAAAAAATACATGGCTCTCTGTATTTTTTTCCTAAACTTGTGCTAGCTGGTTCTTTTCCACTTCTTATGAAAGAGCATAAAGGTCAGACCTGTCTCCTTTTTTTTATCTTCGCAAACCAAAAGACTGATTTGATCTGTCAAGAAGAAGACACTGAAAAGCTTCCTATGTCAGTCTGGCTGCTGGGACTGACCTTCCTCTGTTAAGGCCTCACCAAAGCAACAGAGTAGATGGAGGATGTATGAAAAAAAGACCATGCTAGTGAGCAAACTTAGATTGTTTTAGCTTGTGATGTGGAAACAGCTTTTGAATACAAGCCAACAAAAGACCCGAACAACTCTTGTTTTCTCTTGTAAGGAGAATGTACTTTATGAAAAAGATAAGTGAATTTGGATCTTAAACTATCTTTAACAAAGCAGCAGTTCATGTGGCAGTTACTGCGCATGCATACTAGAAGCCAAGTGCCAAATACTTCTGCTCAATTTTTTTAACAGCTGAAAGAATTTTTATTTTTTTTTTAATTTTGGTAACAGCTGGATGGCATTCCTTCAAACTTCCTTGTTAAGGTAGATAGGGTTTGCAGTCCAAGATAGCCAGGAAGAGCCACTGCAAACAAAGACAAAAGGTATAGAGTAGTAGCTAAACCATAACTGTAGCATTCCCCTGAGAGTATATAAATTACCCAGTTACAACAGTGACCACTGCATATTTATATATCAAGTTTCATCTAGAAATTCCAAAACGATTCAGTGAAATGTTAATTATCACAACCTTCCTGATGAACAGGTGTCATTATCCTTATTTCAGAGATCAAAACACTGTAACACTTCATGATTTGAATGCCTTTGAATGCTTAGCTTCACTCAAGAAAACTGTAGCAGAGCCATGAAATGTGTCTAGATATGAGGACTTTGCATTTTAAACTGTCAGTTCAAAGTCTTACACTTTAAATGCAATATGCTTTTGCATTTGATCTTTGTCCAGAACTTCAAATTTAATTTAAACTCCCATTTTGAAGCCTTACCATTTGTATGCTATGTGGCCTGCAGGAAAACACTGTTCACAGAGTTGGAGACTTTGTTTGAACATAAGAGGAACATACCTTTCCCACAAATGTCTTTAGCTAAATCATCAACACCTTGTTATTATATCACTTACCACAGTGTGCATGGATCTCAGAAATGGTGTTAAAGAGGGAGTGAGGTATGTGGTTTTGCATTCTTTAGAGAGATACATTAATTTGTACTTCCAGCCTGAGCAAGACCACTTTCACACCCCTCTTTGAATGCACTACAGGTTACGTGGGGCATGCATGATGGGAGGAATGTGCTTCAGTCAGATCCAAACCCCTGATTTTTCTGGTTGTAATTCTGTGTAATTCTGTACATCTGCCACTCACCACCCCCATAGTAAAGAATTTTCCCCTAATAACTAATCTAAACTTACTCTCTTCAGTTTGAAACTATCGGCCCCTGGTCCTGTTACAAATTGTGTCTCTTCCTCTTTCTTGTAGGCTCCTTGCAGGTGCTGGGAGGCTGCAAATAGGTCACCCCAAAGCCTTCTCTTCTCCGATTAGCTGTTACTTTTTCTGAGTAGCTGCTTCCATTAGGAAAGGGAAAACCTTAAGAGACTCTGAAAAGCTGAGGACCGAAATGCTGTAGACTAAAACACTGGGAAAGTACTTGGAACACTGGTAGAATTTCCACATTTTTCTAACAGCAATAGTATAAACAGACTTGCCTATATAAGCACGACATACCTTGTCACACCTTTTCTACACCA
Source organism: Pyrgilauda ruficollis (assembly GCF_017590135.1). Lineage (NCBI taxonomy): Eukaryota > Metazoa > Chordata > Aves > Passeriformes > Passeridae > Pyrgilauda > Pyrgilauda ruficollis. Next base: position 717,651 of record NW_024518095.1, read on the forward strand.
TTATTTGAAGTCTCTGAAAAGGAGACAGTGGCATATGTTCATTCTTCCCCTCCTTGTCATGAGGCATCCATGTAAGAGAGATAATGCTGCCCACATTGTGGCAGCAGAAAAATGAAATGGAACAGCCAAAGAATGCTATATTGAATGATAGGCAGTGATCCCACTCCAACAGCAGCACTTAAGAGATATCTTGTCCTGGCAATGTTTGCAGCAGCAACCAGGACCAGCAAATAAGCTCAGGAAGTTGCCATACTGCAGATGTTTGTAGGCATTTAATTCACTCTCAATTTTTGTGATAAAAAAGTAATCCTGGAAATTGTGTCCGAAGCTGATATTGATAGATTTGTACATCACTGAGTAAAGAGACAAAACTATTTCCTAAATTCTACGTGCAGACACTGACAACTGATGAATCAATCTTCACAGGTGACTGTAGAAAACCTGCTTACTATATCCCCATTAAAAACAGCCCAACTAGAAAAAGTTTTATGCATATACATACATAGATACATACATACATCACAGATGAAACCAGACCAGGCCTAAAGACAGAGAAAATAACCTTTTTCCATAGGACTTTCCTAGCAAGAGTCTGAAGACTGACTGCTGAGATTACACAGTAACATAAACAGATATGTAAAAATGAGTGTCAGTGATTTTCATCAATTTGCATGTGTTTCTCCCCAGTCTGATTTGGGTTTCCTCTGAAAGGCAAGCTCTCCCAAGCCAAGTGACAGAAGAAGTGAAGGGTTGCCTAGCTGTAATTCTAAGTAGAAGCGAGGTCTAGTTCTGCATATTATTTGTATTAATTTTGAGATTTCTCTGAGATGTGCTCTTTGGAAGAATTCAAACTCTCCAGTAGCTTCTCCTGGGTAGGAATTACTCCAACACCAACACTGAGCAAAGTCCCCGACTGCCTCTTGGATCCCTACACTGCGCAGCGCAGTGGATGCATGGATGGCTGATGCCATTGCTGCCAGTTACTCACTGGCAGTAAACGATGCATCACCCATTCCTTCGGGAACAGAGGTTTGCTGTTAGAGATTTATAACATCAAAATATAAGATGGCTGCCTGCTACAGCTCTCTCTTCAAGCTCAGCAGGATCCCCGAGAGGCCTTTGACACTGCCTCTTGCAGGTATCGCTGAGGAAGCTGCAGACAACACTGTTCCTAGGCTCAACACAACAGCCCTGATGCTCTCTGGGTCTCCTTGCTTAAGATGACACCATTTGACCGTCACTGAACTTCCTTCTTCCCCATAAAATGCAATTAAAGGGAAATCCCAACATCCTGCAACTGAAAGAATATAATGAAATAATCCAATATGCTCATGAGCACCAAAAGGCTCCTTGTCTTCCTGCCCCACAATTCTTGCCATCCCCCTTTATGAGATGAAACTATGGGCCCTCTGTGGGCCCTACTATTTTGAATGAAATTTGTCTACAAGCATAACGCTTTATTGTTATGCACAAAAAATGTCACCACGGCCATGCAGAACAAGAACCCGAAACACTGCATGCCCTTTCTGGCTGGCAGTTGCTGGCAGAACAAAACTATTTGCAATCTTTTCCGCAGCTGCAAAGTAGCCTTTGTTTATTCATTTTTCCATGTAATGCTACTCAAAATGCAGAATTCATTTTTAATTTAAATGATTAATCTTTTGGGCCATTAATTTGACTGTTGAAATATCCCATCAGTCACCTAAGCAATAAGATATAGCAGGCATATCCACGATTTCAGGGGCTAATTTTCAGATTGTTTCAATTTATTCTGTACATGTGCTGGGAAAGCATGCATGACATTTAAGTGATTTCAAGTGGCATTAAATTTTTTGGCCATCACCTACGGAACTGTGTGCAAGCCAGAAAGGTTGTGATTTATTAGGAGAAAATTTGGGCCAGAAATATTTCTTGAAGACTGGAACATCTCAGTTTAAGACTGAGATTCCCTGCCTTCCTATTATCCCAGAACTGCAACATTTGGGAATTCAAAGTGCCTGATGTAATGTTCAACACAATGTGGCTTACAAATATCTGCTGTGAAAAAACTCCCCTGACATCAGCCTCTTTACTGCCATCCAGAGGAACTAATCAATTACCTAATATTAATATTAATAACAATTACTTGTAAACTACACCTTAGAGACAAAAAATGTCTTAAGAAAAAAATTGGCTAAGGTTTTTCAGTCAATCAGAAAGCAAATAGAAATGATGGAATGTGTTTGACATATGGAATTTTTATTCCAACAGAAAATGGCTAAAAAGGCAGTGATAGGATTAAGGTGGTTTGACATTAATATTTTACCAGCTCACATAACTTAAGTAAAGAGAGCCTACAAAAGGTATTTCAATCATGTGCCAATAACCTTCAGGTCATACATACCACAAGTATCTTTTTATTCCTTTACATTTAAGTATTGCCTTTAGTAATAGCTGCATATTACCCTATGTATAATGTGTACTGCTGAAACTTTACCTTGGGGAGAAGGACTCACTGAGTTGAATTCCTGCCAAAACAGAAGAAAGTTTTATAAAGTAGTAAGAAAGAGAAAATACAGCTTTGTCTTGGACAGGTACTGGAATGCCATGCATTTGCAAGGGACTCAGCTACCATGGCTTGATTTATTTCCATGTAAGCTCAGCAACAACAATATGCTGTGGGTGCTTTCTTGGGCTGTATCGGACAATATGGTGATTTTATCAGCTCCTCCATGTTGTAGTTTTAGCCATCTATTCTCAAAAACAACAGAATTTCAAAGGTTTACAGAGTTCTCCATACCTATTGTCACTTCTCACTCAGACTGGAAGTTTGTTTGCACTTTGTGGTCAACCAAAAAGACAGCAACAGAGAGCTTATAATATTTTTATGTTTCTGCTTGTGAAACAAAACTCAACTTTTGCTATTTAGTAATGTATTTTCAGAAACTGCTTCTTCACCATCACAATGCACTCCTGGCCCATGCCTGTGCAGTCCAGTCAGCTGTGACAATTGCTTTCTAAATCTCTTCACTCTAAAAGACTGTCCAGCAATTTGTCTGTTCTTCCAGAAGCAGGCCCCACACAGATATAAAGGGGCTGAAAAGATGAAGTTAGCCTTCCACAGGCTTTTACTACTGGGTCAATTCAGCAATTATTGATTTCACAGACCTTTTTAAGAGTTTCATAAACTTTACTTCTCCTTCCTAACCTACAATACAATGTGGCATTAAAGTAGCTTTCCTTTAAGAAGTATTTCAAATACACTAAACTGACATTAAAAACAAGCAAAGATACCATAAACATGGGTTGAGATTAAAGATAAAACATTGTGCAGATGTTCAAGTAAATAACAGCTGCTGTTATCAAGAAGGTAATCCTTTTAATTTGATACTTCCAAATTAAGGGTTAATAATTTGGGCAAGTTGAAATTATACTCCATTTTGGTCCTGACATTTGGCATGTTGCCATAGCTCACTCTCAGAAGTGTGAAATACAATTCCAACAATCTAGGGTAGTCTAAAGCTCACTTTAGGAGTTTCAGCTAGAATGGGGAGTCATCCACCTTGTGAGTGTGAACCAGGGCCATGGGGGTGCCTGGGGATGGGTGGATGTGAGGGCCTTGCTGTAGACACTCAACAGGTTTGGCAGAGATGCTGATTTCCAGGCAGCACTGCAGAGCTGAGAACTGGGCTGACACCCCATGCTGAAGGAAGCTGAGGACCTTGTAAGCAAGGCAAACACAGAAAGAATATAACTAAACCCCCTTCTGTAATCCACCATGACAGAGGTGTCGAGCAGTGCCAGGCTCAGTTTGGGCTACTGAAATCAATCTCAGCTGAAGCTGAACTGCTTACAGCACCAAGGAGCACACATTTGAAACCATCCTGTTCTGTCTAAAGGTGTCTCTCCTGTGAGTGCCGTGCATGCACCCCTTTTGTTGTGTAGAGAGCTATTTAAATTGATGAATTATGTGTATGCTTAAATGCTTGGAGGATTTTAGTCCATGAGAGTATCTCACTTTTAAAGATGTTGGCCTAAGGCACAAGTGTCAGTTATAAAATAGTTTGCAAATAAATGGGTAACAAAAATCATATGTACAAAATAAATATGGAAGAACCTTTTCTGCAAAGCTTCTGTGAGCATTAGTTTTTCTAATAGGTTAAAGATAATATTATGGGCAAATTGAGAATTCAGAATTTAAATGGTTGACATATAGTAAAACTTCATTTTAAACTGCTGATGGTACAAGTGTGAGAAGAAAAGTACCTGTTTGCCTTTTCCATATTCCTTGTAATAGCAACATTTAGGTATAGGAAATGCCCACAAGCTATGATAATGACATGGTGCAAACCTGTGAAAACAAATAAACTAATATTACTGAAAAACTCTTTCAGCACAGTCTGTGGAGCCTTAATAGTGGCAGCAAAGGCTCCTGAACAGGGATAAACTTTCTTGTCTGATTGCTACAGTGCTTAGTTATAAGGAGATGAGTTAAGGGGTCTTTGTTCATGCTAGCCTTCATAATATCTACCTCTCCAAGGTTGAGTAAAACCTTTCAGATATTCCAAAGACAGTTTTGATGCCTTAATTGCTATCTTTTTTTTTTCTTTTTTTTTTTTTTTCTGGGCTAATTAACATCAGTTTGTAAAAATCTCCTGCAAGACATTGTAAAACATCACTTGTTAAAGGGATTGTGGGGCTTGCTCTTGACAAATGTGAAGTGACATTCTGCCTGTGTCTTTTGTAAGATCATATAAAGGAGCTGGTTCATCTACCAGAAAAAGAAAAAAATCTCACCAGGAACCAGTGAAAAAGACAATACTCATCATACAGAGTCGCAGGGATAAGTAAATGGTTCACACGTCTTGCTCACATGAGATGAAAGGGAATGAATCTAAATTCATTTTACATTTGATCACAGACAAGGAATTCTCCAGATCAAAGTGTGCCGTAATAATGAAGACTAACTAAATGCAACTAGATCCAAAAACATCTGTCAGGGGCTTGATGTCTAAAAATGGAAATCCTTTATATTAATATTATTATTACATAACCACATGAGAGCAGAAAGGCTTGAAGTATTGTTTTGTTTTTTGTGTATTGTGGTTAAGAAAATTCAACTAGCATAACCTCCCCAAATGCATCTAACACATTGAGAGAATAGAGAGTTAGATATAATGATGAGTTTTCAACCTCTGTTCTCTTTGTGTCTGATCAGGCACTACTTTTAAAAAGGCTAACAGCAGAAATGCTGGTGACCTAAATAAAATATATCAGCAGCACAGGAAATGAGTTTGATGGTTGTAATCCAATTTTCAGTGGAGAAGGGTGCACATCGCACATCACACATCACAAAACCTTCTCCACATTTAGCACTAATTGGCAACTTTTTGGCAGTCTCTTTACAGAGGCCAAAAACTGAATGAACATGGAGATTAAACTGTCCTTTTGTTCCTAGAAGTACTCTGAACAGCAGCTGAAACTTACTGTTGCAGCAATGTGCAAAAAAAATGTGTCATTTCTGACTGTGCTGTACCTGTTCTGGAGATGATCAGAATTCATTCTTCAGGGCTGTCACAGCAACTTGTACATGCTAATAGAGTTCCAGCAGAAAAGTGAAAACATTTTTTAACTCTCTAGGTGAAAATTATTAAAATATGTATAATATTTCAAGTTGTAGTGAAAAAAGTGTGGAAATCTAAGATGTGCAGACATGAACAAAAATGAGCTTGCCTCTTTTGATATGAGAGGCATTTGTGTGCTGAAAGAAGTGTTATTTCCTTCCATCATTGCACTGCATTCACTCATTCACTAATGCAATGCTTCAGTGTAGTAAAGCTGTCTGGGTGCTCAGAAAAATTAATGCCCTTTTCAAACTTTATTTAACTTACTAAATTGCAGTCTGAGCTTGATCACACAGCTGGACACACACTGTTCCACAGAGAAGAAGGCACGTTTTGCTGCAGCCAGCCTGGCTCCTGAAAAGCTTTTGGAAGTTGTCAGGCTAAAGAGCAGCTCTTGGCTCTGCAATAGCTGGAACTTGTACTGGCATAGAAGTGCCCTTCATTTTTCTGGTTGAGTGAAGCTACAGTGCAACAGACACTTTGATCCATTACCCTGCAATCCAATTTGCAAAGAAAATCAGGGGACAGAGCAGTGTCCCTTTTCTGATAGTTTACCAAATCTACTGACTCTTGGCTGTAGCTGTCTTTGCTGTTGCCATTTCCAAGAAACTGTCCTTCTTGGCCCCAACTTTCACTAATCTCTGCAGTTTCTAAGAAATGCAGGCAGCTCTGCTTGTGGTGACATCAACTTCAGTTCTGCTAGTATTATTTTGATTTATTCTAGAGTCTCTTTTAATTCATGACCTAAAAGAATTTAGATTGGTATGTTGGTATAGTGTAATAGTACTAATTTCTGGAAACAGTACTTAGTACTCCCTGAGAACATTTTATTTTCATGGTGCTTAATGAACTTCACAGCTGTCATGTCATTCAGGCTTTCATTCCTCTGACAGATTTAGATTATCTTCTGTTCCTGTCTGAAATTATTCGGCTCTAATGGCACATGCAAAGAAGGTGACAAACACTATTTATGCTTCTACTGCAAGACTTTATTGTTGTCAAAAGATACAGAAAAGGTGAGCCAAGAGTATATCACCAGAATTCCTATTTCTTGTTGTTAGTGTTATCATTGCATTTTTGTGGAAGAAAAAAAAAACTTCTGAAACAGATTTTAAAGCGTGGGAGATGATGGTATGGCAGAAGCAATTGTCTCAGTGGTTTGATATTCACTTACACACTATGGAGAAATGTATGTAAATACCATTATAGGCCAGGGTCAATGAGATATCAAGCTAGCAAGTGCTATTGATAGCAAGATATTAATAATAATAATAATAATAATAATGTATTATAAATGTTTGCCTGTGTCTGAAGAGTTTAGTTATGAAGCAAAAGCTGTGTGGGGCATAGGATAAGAGTGGACTGTAACTTGAAAGACAGCAGCTCTCACTGAACAGGATACAGATCTTTTACATGAAGCAAAATACAACAACGTTTGATCTACCCTGACAACTTTTCTTTTTACTCTTTTATGTTCTCAGGTGTCTTTTAATTATCCTGTTTCAAGGCCTTATTTTCTAATCAGAGATAGTCTTCTTTATTTGTGTTTTATACCAAGTCTTTCAAAGAGAAGTGAAAAACTATGTACAGCCAACTACAATGAAATGGCAAAATATGCTGCCCACAGTAACAAAAGATCCCATACATTTCACCCTAGTTGGTTTCAAATACTGATCTGATTCTGCTGAAAGCTCTTCACATTCAGCACCCCCTTGCTTCATGGTTACCCTAGGTAATGCAAGTCAGTGCCAACCAGTTCTTCACACTGAGCAGATGTGCTGCAGTGAAACAGAGCCAAACTGTTAGCCAAGAGCAGCACTGCAGATAAGACCCCTGAAACAGTTTCCAAACTTTAAACTCCAAGTATGACTGAAATGCAAGTTTTTGGAGTGGATGGCTGTATTTCTTAGCGACTGAGTGAGCAAGTTTTTTAAAATACATGTTGTTTCAATTTAACCCAAATTGTTAACTAAATTCTTTATTGTTCCACAGATGAGTATTACATATACTAAAAACTCCAGGCAAGTATGAAAAAATACTTTCATGAACACAGCTTTGCATGCTAACAAAAGTTTCCAGACTTCTGGAGGTTGGGTCATTCCATTTGACAGTAGTGTCTTCAGATGGTAAATGATCCCATTTATTATTAAAAAATTAGATGAGCTGTTATTTAAAGAAAATTATTTATTTAAATCAAAATGATCTGGCTTATTAAATTGCCAGACCAGTCAAAAATGTAAGGGAAAAAAAGAAAGAATTCCTTTCTCTTTCTTTCAATAATTTTAATTCAAATCACACTAGAACCTACTCTGAACTCTATGGCAGTTAATTAATTCTCCTTATATAATGCACCCATAAGGGAACACAAGGATGAAAAATTCTGTTTTCATTAATTCACCAGGGATTTTGGCTTTTCAGCAAGGCCAGGATCTGACCTAAAATATTTACTGGTACAGAGATTATTGCATTTTTTCAGGGAGGTTACACTGAGGAATTACATGGCTTTGCATGTGTTGTGCTTGTGCATTTGGTTGCCACACTCCACAAGCTCCCCACTCCGAGAGGGGCAATCAGGGCCAGCTGTGAAGAGGAGGGTGAGTGGACCCAAGGAAGCAGCTCTGACAAGATCACAAAACAAAATAGTCTCTTTTTGGATATCTCTGTGCCCAACAGTGCCCAAGGAAACGAATCCAAAGCAATTGCTGTTCTCACTCAGTGTCTTTAAATCATGAAGGCAGAAATGTCTTGGTGATCATGGTGATCAAGGGGATCAGACTGGATTTTGACACAAAAATAACAAGTAAGATCTATCCTGAGGATCACTCTGGAACACACCTGTGACTTATAGCCACCTTCCCGATTGACAGTTTGAGGGAGATTTTATTTGGTTGGAGATCTCCTGTGTCTACCTCTTGATGATCTTCAGGTGGGGCTTTATTGCGACCATCTTGTTGAAGGGCTGGCTGAAGAACAATGGCAAGACTCCCACTCATTTTCTACTATTCCAACTATCTTCCTTCCAGCTTTGCTCTGAGAAATTCCTTGTCCAGTCCTTGTCTCTCTCCTTCATCTCCTTTATTTCATCCTCAGCTACTGGTTCTGTCTCACAGTTTGTTCCCAAACTCCCTTACTCCAGCACTCTAGACTCTTCCTTCTACCATTCAGGTCCAGAAAATCCCTATTTCCAATTAATTCTCTGCTAATGTTTCTATAAATAGATGATTAGTGAAATTTTTGCCTCCACAATTCTGTAATTTGGCATTTTAAAAACAGTAGCCTCATGAATGAGATGCCAGAATACACAATGTTGAAATTACCAGCGAGCATCCATGGAAAATTTGGTGGTTATTGCCAGCAAAACACAACATTAGTTCCTTACCTGTAGTATTGCTGAGGTATGTCCTTTCCAAAGACATAAAAATAATGACTATTTCAAATACCAAAACAACATGACATTAGGAAATAATTAAGAAGTGAATTATCAGTGTCACATCTCTGCCTAATATTCAATTTATATTTTCTGCAATAGCAAGCATGCAGTTAAACTTTCAAATAAGTAATACTAACAATAACAACAATAGAGTCCAAATAAGTAAAGGAAATTATATACAATGTACTGAACTTGATTTTAATTCTGGGCTTCAAGCTTCTAGATAGCTCCTATGCTTGTTCAGTTCATGAAGGTTTTACCCTCAATGTGTTTCACATTACCATGTAAGCTTGCATTGAAATTAAAAAACTGAGAATTCATAGTGAACTCAGAGACACCACACAATATAAACATCAAAATTTACTTTTATTCTGGCTGAACTTCTGTAGAGTCAGATGGCAAGTCAGATAAAAGGGAATTTCAATTTCCAGAAATTATTTAGGCTGGCTCTTTATAATGAGGTCTTTGAAAGGCTTTGACAGATTCACAGATAGATATTCTCCTATTTATCTGCTACAGTGCACTTCACAGAGCAAACAATTCTATAATTTTGTGGGTTTTTCGTGACTTTCATAATGAAGTTCTCTATGTTTAACTTTACTCTTAAGTGAATGAAAATTTTTAGCAGATAAAATCTCAGCTGGCATCTGTTAGTGCTGAAAATATAAACTATGCTCTTCTGTTGGTGATTTGGGCAAAGGTAAGGAACATTTTGGGTCATGCACTCATAGTTCTTGCTGGTCTCCTTAATCCTCCATTGTATCTTAATTATTTTTTCTTTTTTTCTTTTTTTTTTTCCCAGCATGATCCATAATTGCTAAATGCATCATATTGATTTTGGCCCCACTATGATCCTGCACCTCCCTACCTACAGGTTGTCCAGGTTAGCCACAAGACTGGGAGTCTTAGAGTGACTTCGAGGGAAAGAATGTAGAAGCCTAGAGTTTTAAGCTCTTTCTTTTCCTAAAGCAGAAGAAAAATAAAAGATGATCACTTTGAAAAGTGCCTCCAGATGTCCTTCAGCATTTTTGCAGCATTCTTGTGGTTCAGTATTCTGCAGGTGACACCCTGATCTTCTTCAGCTTTTCTGTAAACAGCAATCCGCAATTCTTTCACCAGTTTGGAAGCTACTCCACAATCCTTTCCCAGAAGAGGAAGAAGAAAATCCACTTTCATTTACATGTCCTCCACAAACACAAGGTCCTTCTAGGTGTGAGGAGAAGGGTCACATCATCCTTTGAATTTCCATTATGGTAACTGAGGAGAAGGAAGAAAGGAAAACCCACAGAGTTCTCCTTCTTGGGTAGGATCCTCTCCCACTGTGTGAATATGAGTGTTTCAAGTCCAGCTTCTTCAGGCACACCTTTCATCAGACTCTAGACCCCCATTATCTCATATTATAGGAGGATACACTGGGGCTTTGTCTTGGTGTTTCTCTACACCATGGGCTTTTCTAGGCCCTTCTTAAATATTTTTAATCCTGGCAATCCTTTTGCCAGTCATTGCCAGCGTTGACCACTTGCCTCTAGCCAAGCAGCTCCCACCATGAGAGACAGTGTTGTCCTTAGTCTGCAGGTTAGACTCTGATCTCAGTCATGACTCTGTAAAGGACAACACTAGTCTAATGAAGGCTAAAGTCCATCATCTTCTTAGACTGTTCTTCCAGACCTTATATTCAGCTATTCTGTCCCCACTCCTTCCAAGTGAAACTTCTCTCAACTTCAGAAAGAGTTGAAGGATACGTTGCAGGCATGGCCTCTTCAATTCATTTTTATTTAAAGGAAAAAGAGAAACATTTACTCATAAAATTTGAACATATTTTAGTTGTGATAGAAACTTAGCTGTGATTTAAAACTTAATATTTTGTAAAAGTTTGCAAAGCAGTAAGTTCTGTGTATCCTCAGCATAAACAGGATTCAGAAAAAAATCAGACAAAATTAAGTCTGTTCAGTATTGACCTACCCTGGTATTTTCTTTACAGAACATTTATGGAGGTACAGTTGAGTTCTATGAGATGAGCACCTCAAAAATAGATCTGACATAATAACTTCTGTTGCAGAAATATTTGCCAGTGTCAAATGCTTGCTTGTGACACTGAAAATTTTGCTGAGTCACATTGATTCAATCGCTGAGAGCGTTCAGAAATAATTTTTAACGTCATATTATAATTTTTATTATAGCAATTATAGCATTGTATTTTAATTTATACTTTTCCCCTTAAAATCTGACTTTGTATACCTTCAGCCTGTATTCAAATTCTCAGTCTGCCTTTAGTTCCTGTTTCTTCCAGACAGAGAGAATCTCAGAGAATGCAATTGCCTGACTGTGCTGCAGCCAACTCATGAATAGATTTCATGCCTATGGGAAACTGAAATTTACTCAGGTATGATGAGAAAAAGACTGAAGAGATGCAAGGACATGGTAAGGACAAGCAAATCTTCAATTTAGGTAAAAATCCCTTTTTCAAAACTCCTCTTTCAGTACAACAAAGCTGCAGACAGAATTAACTTTAATCTTAAGAAAGATTAAATTAATAATAACTGTAGAGATGAAAATAGAGGATTCCAGTCATACATGAAATTAATTCTGACACAAAGTATCTTGTTCTCTAGATTATAATAGAAGAAATAAGAACCTATCCATGCCCACAGCTGGATTTGTCTACCAACCTCATTTAAAGTATAAATACATTGTCTTTCAGAGAAGGATTTATACACTCTGCTGCCCTCAGGTTTTTAAGTACTTATATTACTAAATGTAAGAATAGGTTTTTATCATTTTCCTAATGGTCTCCTTTATTAGTTTCCTCTTTTTTTTTTTTTTAATAGATATATTATAAGATGGAAAATCCCTCTCTTGAAGATCTTACAGTTAATGGATGTGATTTGTCACTTTGCTGCAAACAGTCAAATCATCCCTCCAAGCAGGGTCTGGAAAACAGCTGATTTCATCTTCTCTTGCAGTCATAGAATCTGACATATTCTGAATAGAACTTTTAATAGTCACATCAGAGGTATTTCAGGTGCTTATCACTGGCAGAATAATAAAGCCCAGTGGTAAGTGTAATCTGCAACCTACTGGAAAACTCCACTTTTGATAAACGTAATCAAAAAACCTGTTACGCTTGTTGCCTTTTTTGGTTCCTTTCTTTGTAAAATCTTGCCTTGTTGCCCAATAAAGTTGCTCTGAGGGCTGGCCTTCAAGCTGATGGTGTTCTTTACAGTTCCAGCTGCAGTTTTGTGTCAGTGTTTCAGCATTGCACAGGATAAAAGGAGTGCCCCGATTCAAGCATGTGGAAAGGACGTACACAATGTAAACCCACAACGTATCCACTGTGCTCCAGAGGGAGCTGCCACATGATAGCAGCACTCTGCCAAATCCTCTGAACTTTTGGCATCTAATAATAGGGACACCGAAATAAAAGAAAACCAAGGAAGGAAATTATTAGGGAACTGGGAAAAGTGACTTATGTCACTTTTTTCAGGGAATCTCTTTATCCCACTTCATTAATGCAATGATGATTGGATTGATAGAGGCTTAGCTCAGAGTACATCTGTTGGACAATAGCTGCTCTTTATTTATCTCTGTTCTGTGTATCAAAGAGTATAAAGAGAAGTTAACACTCTTTCTGTACTCCAGCCTCTCACCCCAGTCCCAGAGCCTGGAATTTTCTTTCCACTGTTTTGCTTCATTTAGAAAGGATATGCTCAAGTGTTGCCTTTGTTCCCACTTCAGAGGGATGGTCTCTAGGACCTGCAGCAACCTCCAGCAAGAAAGACAGATTGAGCATAGTAACCCTCAGGGCACTATTGATCCCAAAAGGAATACATAGGAAAAGCACATATGAAAATCTTTTATGAGTAGTATTTTTAAAAAATGTAAAGAAAAAAAGTCATTTATATATTAAAGTATGTATGTATGTAACTAGCAGAGTGAGAATTGACTCAAATATTTATCTACTAAGTGCATATTAAACTGTTTTACTAACATAACTAACTGAAATTGTCAGATTTGGATTTATTTTTTGCATTTTTACAATTTTTTGTAAAAGAAAATATACCTCTTAGAATGATGAAAGTAACACCACAAAGTAAGGTTTGAACAAACCTCATGTCTTGATGACACTAATCCCAAAATAGCACAGAAAATTGTTATTACTGGCACTGACTCAACTGACCTTGCTCAATTCTGCTTTTAGTTTATATGGCTGCATATCCCTTGAATTCCAGGGGAGTCATCTGACTTTTCTGACTTTTTTTAATTTGAAAATTGCTACATGGAAAGCTGCTGATGTTAATGGAATCAGCTCAGACTTATTTAAGTGTTGGCAGAGTGTGCTGTTATAAATAAAAGGTTTTCATCATGTTGCATGAAACTGATCTCTCAATACCTCAGAACACATGGTTCAGTCTTTATTCATATGTATTTTTATTTTTCATGTCTTCCCTCTGAAAAGCCTTTCAAAACATTTACACATTAATTTTTATGTCCTGCTCCCCCTTTAGCTCATTCTCTTTGTTCCTTTCTTTTCCATGTCACTCTACTCCTGAACATTAGTGTTAATTTTTTTTCTCTGTACTCTCTTTCTCCAGTTCTATCTTGTGGTTTCTTTACTTTAAAAAAAAAAATCTTCAACCACTTTACCAGGTGAAATTGTTTTCCCAGAGCTCTTCTTTTGTCAAAATCACTGTTCCTGTATCAGCTGCAACATCATGAGCAAGCATTTGCCGCTGGAGCAGAATTTTCATTGCACAGCATTTTATTCTTTGAGAGTGAAGTTTTAGGAAAGAAAGGACAATGTCTGTTATTGAGAGGAAGGCATATTATCTATCAAAGCACACTAACCAACCTGTCTGCATGTTCTCACACACTAGTTCTACCAGGACTAGCCTGGACCAGTTAAACTCAATTCTATAATGGAGGCAAACAGCAGAAGTGTTTGAACTTCAGTAACTTCACTCTCTTAATTGCCTGGAAATATTTTGAGTTATGCCTTATGCTCCCTCTTAGATGAGAGACAGTCAGATGGAATTAATTTATATGGTTTATCCATTTATGAATAGTGTCAAAGAAAACGGATTAACTGTAGTATTCTGCTGGTTTTCCATAAGGAGAAATGTAGATAGCAACAGGCTTAACACCAGAAAGTTAAGAAATATTTATAAATCACCAGAGAGAATAGAAAATAAAAGTATTTTGACAAGTACTTGTGAAAAATTAAATTAATTTCAACACTGGAGAATGGAAATAAGCCTTATTCAGGTTAATGGAAAAAATTATCAACAACAGCTGTACAAAACCACCAGAAAGGGATTCAATATATGTGTCATCTTATGGCACATGAACAAGACCTTAGAAAAGTATAATAGATATTTGTAAATGTTTTGCCATAAACAAAGCTCTGTCAAAATAAAAATAGTTACTGAATTATTACTCCTCAGAGGTGGTAGTGCGTTTTCAGAGACCTGGACATGAATTACCTACGGCAAGTGGCAAGCTCATCTCAGCCAAGTAATTCTCCTACATTTCCAGTAATTGCATCCTGGAAATCAAAAATCTAATTCCAGCAACCACTCTCCAGTGATGTATTTGGTGTTAAGTCAAATTCCTGACTTCAGAAAACCAAAGGGGCACAGATTTTACTGATGAAATTTTACAGTTCCCAAAGGTTCAGTATGTAATGTTCTCAGCCACAAAGATTGTTTTCTGGAGCATTGTGATCTTTCCTGGTACCCTTAAACAGTGTTACAAGTGTCTTTGTGGTTCATCATATTTGAAAATGTTATTTCCACTAAAGTCTGGGGCAGTGGCTCATTATTTGTATCTTTTGAGAAGTAAGAACCCTGCCTGAATCAGTGTTTCCCCTCCATCCTCCAGCCATCGTAGGCACCACAAATTCACAGGATAAAGCATTCCTTTTTCACCAATACAGTCCCATTTGAAAAGAAAAAGCAAACAAAGAATAGAAAGGTACTACCATAATTTTTACTGACAGCACCAAAGAGACTTCAAGTAGGAGTCTTCACCAAAAGGTTTCTTTTTAAGAGGCCAATGCTGAGTAGGACCTTGTCACCTTGGAGCTCTTCCATAGGGAATTTAGGCTGTAGATAAATAAGTACCGTCACAAGGCAACTCATCTGATCTATTCTGTCTGTGTAATGAGAAAATGAATCTGTACCTATAAAGAGTGGCCAGTTCAGATTAGCATTCTGACAGTGACTCACTCAGATTCAAAAGTCAATCTTTTGATCTCTGTAAGGACCATTTACTCTTGTCACTGGTCACTTGACAAGGCTGTACAGCACATCTACAACAGAGCCACAAACTGAAAACAAATTTCTGATGTGTCATGCCCAAGGCTCAACTGTGAGGGCAAACTCTGAATGGCAATTTCTAAAGATAAGTTATATTCCCTGGGCTAGAAAAAGTGAATATCTAAAGAGGCAATAAGGAATTTCTTCCTGATTTATATCTTTCCATTTCAGAAAGATCTTTTCCTTTTGTCAGGCCGGGATGTGCATTTCTTCTTTTGTGCCAAGCAAGAATTTTCAGAGTTCAGAACATAAATGAAAGGTCACAGAAGTATAGTTTGCTTGCACTAAATCTTCAAAGGAAAGAGGCTGCTAATCACCACAGATGAAGTCTAGCATAGCAGAAAAGCTTGAAACAGCTTCTTCAGAGAATGTTTTAACAATCAGACCCTTTTGGGGATGGGGGAGGAAAGTGAGCACACAATTGCAACCTTTATCTAATAATTACTACCAGCAGCTGCAATACCACTTTTCCTCAGAGGCATGATATATCAAGAGTTAAAAGCAGTATCAGAGGAAAAGAACATTAATATTACTCAAAACTGAGTCAGTTCTTTTTACTTGAATCAGTATTTTTCACTTGTTCAAATAATAAATTGCTATTTTTTATCCTTCCTTTTAAGATAGGGTTTTGGGGGGTTCTTTAGGTTCTTTGGGCTTTTTTTCGCGGGGTGGGGGGGTTGTTGTGGTTTTTTGGTTTTGTTTTTGGTTGGTTGGTTTGGTTTGTTTCATATCTGGAACATTTACAAAAGAAGTTAAACATGGAGATAGTTCAAAAGGCTTTAAGGCCAGGCAGCCTCCCACTCCCTATCCTTTGCTAAGCAGGATGCAAGACATACATCAAAGCTTCTGTGGATGAATGTGGTAACTGCTACCCCGCACTCTACATGCTAAGAGAGACCCAGACCCAAAAAGGAACTTGGGCACTGAGCTGTGTGAAGACTTTTCAGCTGCTAGCTTCGCCATCATAGGTATCAGCATCTGTTTCCAAAGTGTAATTCAGAGAGGTGAGTCAGGCCTTGGTCCTCTCAGAGACAAAGCAGAGCAACATCAAAACCTGCAAAGTGGTGCCTGTCCCCATCCCACTACTGCCTTCCTCCTGGCCCTCAGCCCTGGCTGCACAAGGGACACTCCAGAGACCACTCTGGTGCTCCTGATGCTTAAAGTAGGGAAGGGCAGATAACATTTTTTTTAAGAATTAAAAACTAAAGACACAAGGAGGAGATTCATGGCCTTTCATATGGCATCCTGATGCAGAATCTTAATGATGAGTTACAGCCTTTCAAGGAGGACACTGGAAAAATTAGTTTCATTTCTGCTGAAATACCAAAAAAATATTTGGGATTTAATATTTTTTCTGCTATTGTATACTTTTTTTACTGTATGAATTTTTTATTTTAATGCTGATTAGTAAATGTTATTGCAATAAAGTAAAATATACAACTTGAAACATAATAAAAGTAAATTACGTTTTATTGTTGGCAACAGCTGACTTCTTCTGGAATGGATAACTGAGAAGCAGTTGTAAATACCAACAGGATATTTTTTTTTTTTACTGGTTAGAAAGAAATTTTATTTTTTATAACAACAATGAAAGCTGAAAGCCTATACAGAAGGCAGGAAAAGGGAGTAGAACGCCTTTATTCCTACATATTTAGATCTGCAGTGAATAACAGCTAATTTTTGTTTTCTTGATGAATCAAAGCCAACCAAAGACAATTAGCTCTGCTCAACTACACTGAAATAAGAAAAGGTCATAGAAGAATAACAAAGATCTTCAAAGTTGTTGAACAACTTTCCTATGGGAAACAACTAGGCAGACAAAAACTTTATGACTGGATATGACCAAGGAGTGATATGGATGGGACTACAAAACTTTAAGAGGCCTGGATAAGGTGAATAGGGAATGACTGTTGCTTTTTCTAGTACGGAACTATGAAGCCTCAAATAAGGGAGAGAGGCTCACAGCAAACAAGGAGTTCATTCTTCCCACTGCTCACAGCTCTGTGGAGCTGGAGGACTTGGTGCCACAAGATGTTTCTGCTGATAAAAGTCTCCAACTTCTCCAGGGAAAGTGAATAAAATAAACATATCTCAGTTTAGGCAAATGAAGAAAAAGGTGTCTTTGACAAGTGATATCCCGATCCACAAATTGGTGGCAAGCAGGAAAATATTCTGGAGAGTTACTACTGCATTCCTAGCCTGTTTTTAATCTCCTTGGGCACCTGCTACTGTTGGAGATAGGCTGTGGAGCTAGATGAGCCTGGAGTCTAATTTGTCATGGTTTCAGTGTTTTTGTGAATTAAAGCTTTCACTAGTTCTTGGCAATAGGAAGAGGATCCATAGCTCCTTTACTCCCCTATGAATGTTCAAGATGTCAAGTGTGGAGCCTTGGTGACTTCTCCTGGCCTTAAATGTAAGCTGAATTATTGTCCTGACCTTTTGAATAAGCAAAGATGATTGATGAGTGATTATCTTTAACCATCCAATGCCTCATATGGAAAAGAAGGCAGATTTTAAAAAGTATTTTGCTCATGTCAGATCTTTTTCAGTGTCTTTCTAAACAGAGTGTAAGATAAATGCAAAATTTCTAGATGACATTTTTCCTAATTTGGAGAGAACCTCTAGGGGCACTTCAGAAACTGATTTACTAGAACCAACAGATCTTGTAAGGCTTAATATGCCAAAGTCACAATGTATTAAAAAGTGGTTTTGCAAGAACTATATTACAGCAGAAAACTGTAATATGTATGCATCTCCCATAAGATCATTTAATATAATTTCATCATGAATATTTGCTGTTGTTTCAGTCACTAACATAATCAGTCACAGTAGAGAAAACAAAGATGTTCTAATTTTGTTTATCATCAAAATGAGTAAAAACATTTTTCCACTGATTTTGGCATCTTGAATATGCTGACCATTGAAAAATGCATTAATAGTGGTCATTTAAGAAAATTTTCATAATGTTTGTGATACAATTATGAAATATTTTTATCAAGAAACCTGTATGACCAGTTTCTGGAACTTTGATTTCTCTTCTGATATAATCTTCTTTCCATAATATTTTACTGAAATTAAAAATCCAGAGAAAAGTTTTAAAGAACAATAAATCCTTGATATTTTAGAGAGAGCTGCAGAAAAAAAAGAAAAATTATTGGAAAGTCACTACATAGAAAAATAATTCCAGAAAATTCACTCAAACTCATTCTGTCTTGTTTTCCTTCACCTTACCTAGGAAGAGCAAGTTTCACCAGTTTTCAGTGGTTATGGCAGCATGGAAAGCATTTGTCACCATTTTGCTACCAGTTGGGTATTTCTCAACTAAACCATGTGGCAGCATATCTCGTGCAACATTCCTGCTGTAGCACGAAGAACTGGAAGAAGATAGAGCAAATTGCCATGTGGGAGGCCTCAAGAGAAAAGCCATCACAGGTATGATGCAGGCAAACACCTGCAGCAGGAGTTAAGGGCACACTTGGCATCCAAGGCTGATCATGTTCCCAGGTGTTTGCCCTTCTCCTCCATGTAACAAAAAAAAAGATTTTGCAAATCAGAGGTGCTGATAAGGGACAACCTCCCAGTCTCTCAAAAGACATTACACATATAATCTGTAGGGTTTACACTATAGGAATATATAAATATTCTGAAAATTTATTGTCCTCTTTCATACATTTTGGTGAGGAAGGCCATTGTGTACTTTCACAGTAGATAAAAACTATTTTCTGAAAAACTCTCTCATATCAGCATAAAACTCTCTCGTATCAGCATTCTTAACCCACTTACATTTACAGACCAAGGATTTGAGGACAATAAAAAGAAAAAAATAATGGGACAGAAATAATATAAGGAAAGAGAAACAGAAGGATTATTAATCAACTTTCTGAAATTTGTGAGAGAGAAAATTAAATCAAAGGGAGGGTTTTGGAGAGGAAAAAATGAACAAGTCCACAGTGACATCAAGATTACTTCCATGATAGCAAATCAAGACTCAAGCTAAGAACAATCCTCTCAATCAGAGATAAAGGTCAAGCATAACCTTCTTCCCCAGTGAAGACATCTGTTGTAATGGAGGAGACCATACAGCATCTGAGCTACCAAAATGGGTAGTTTTCGTGAAGTTTTATAGATACAAAAAATATATTAATCTTGACATCATGAAGGTAAACTGACTGAAACTCTCTCCAGTTCTGCAGAACTGGAATGCAATTCCCCAGTTTCGAATCTAGAAATCTCTTTTCTTTGCAGCTGCCTGCAATATTTGCTCATGATCTCTGCTATCTCTTAGTTTTAGTCTTTCCAATATTTCCATGGTTTAAAAATAATACTATTTTTATTTTCCATTCTATTTCTGCTGGAGTACTTTATGTGTGCAGCTGTTCTTTGTACCCCTAATTAAATCCAAAACTGTTACAAAAAATTGCCTCACAAGTAGGTCACGTTCTGCACAAACATCACAGCTCCGTGGGTGGTTGTTTGAAGTACATACTTGCTATATCTTGCAATCTAGAAATCTCATTCCATGTCCTCAGCAGCAGTGTAATACCCCTCTATCTATTTATCATTTCAGCAGTATCAGTCTTTTGCTATGCATTCCTACCATACATTTTTACTGCCATTTCTGGTTTGAGTGTCTTCTCTAGGAACCTTTGTACTGTACAGTGCAAAACCTCAGATGAATATGTAGTCTTTCAAAGCCAGATCCTAGAATTCAAACTCAGACATAAGAAGGCACAGTCAACTTTGTTATACTCAAGTTCTCAGACTACTGAGCTAATACACATTTCCCTGATGGGAGCTGGGATGACTTCCTAACAGTTTCTGAAACATGTTGCCTGGATAATGGTGATACTAAAGCAAAAGCTGAAGGCTGACTTTAGCTATGAGGCTGGACCTTTTATCAGCTACCTACTGCAGCACTGGCAAGAAGACAGGGTCAAAAGAGTTTCTGTTGAAGTGTGTCTTTGTTTCCAGCTTAGCCAGGCTGAAGTGTGCTGATGCTTTGGCAGGGTGCCCTGAAGCCCTGATATTGGATTGCCAGGCACTGGAAGCTCAATACTTCGAAAGAAAAATTCTTCCAATGATGCAACACCGTGGCCATTGTCATAAAATTAAGAAGGGTTTTGTGCTAGTAAAAAAGCTGTAATATGTGATTTCTATTATCTTGCTTTAAGTTTACATGGGAATAGAACTTACTAGCCTTTAACCTACGCCTACTCCCTCCACAAAGTAATGGGTTCGCATTAAGTAAATGCCAAAGAAAACTGACTTCTAACATCTTTCTGAACAGACAATGATTTGTTTTTTATTCCTAAGTTTACTTTCTACGTTTTCTTTTGCATTATTTTGTCTCTTTATAATCCTCTTGCATGATAAACCAGTCCATTCCCATCATTGCAGCTAACCAAGACATCAAAGCAGTGACCTTCCCTTAGTCTGACAGTTCCCATTCTCTTGCTTCATTTCCCACACTGTCCATAAGATGAAAATTTTTTTTGTAATTAAATAATCCCTGAGTGAAATTCATAAGCAATATTTTTATATTCCTCTCTTCCAGAGGAATGTCTTGTCATCAGTCTACAAAACTGTGCTCACTCTTGCTGCTATCTCTTACTACAATGAATTGTGAATTCTTTATCAGCAGAGCGGCACTCTTTCACAGAGAAACAGAGGATAAATCCACCCCACAGTAATTAGGAGAAGGGAATTCTGGATCTGAATACTCTCAAGTTGAGGACAAATAGATCAGTTCTTTGTCTTCTGCAAGTATGTTAAGGAAAGGAATGGCTGATCCAGGAGTTTTAAAGAAACCCTGTAGAAACCATGATGGAAGAAGTTACACGGAGTATAAACAACAAATTCCAGCCCAGCACATGTCACCCTACACCCCAAACAAGGTACCAAAGTACCAAAAGACATGGATCTTCGAAACACCTCTAGTTTTGCATTCCAGGGACCTCATTTTGGGGTATTTGATTGTTCTCAGGCAGGGCATACGGTGCTCCAAAGCCTCACTCAAGCACAACTTCTCTGTGTTGTGCAGTCCCACATTGCTCACTCTCATCTGTATTAAACTTAAAAATTAAAAATTGAAAATAGTATCGATGTTTTATCAAATGAATTCAAGGCTATCCATCACATAAAAAATACTTTGCATTAACAAAGTAAGTTGTCAAGCACCAGCCAATCCTTATCAGAAGTCACCTCCATTAAGATGCACAGTTTACTGCATCATTCACTTTTGAATCAGGGGCTTGCTCAGTCGGCCATGATTTCCTTCTCCTTCAAAAAGCTGTGGTGTTATCTGCAAACTGACAACATGTCCATTGACCACCAGGCTGGTGGTCAAAATATTCAATTGAATATTTTGTCTGCCTTTTCTCTCCTTTTTCTTTCTTTTCATTTGCAGTTACTGTTAGTTTGACTTTCCTCTTCAAAATGACCACCTTATACAAATCAGGGAGTTTGTGGGTTCAGCAGTTCCTAATGCTAAATGGACTGAAGTTTCATGTTGATTCTATATACTAATATTACTAATATCCTATCTTCCTCACTGTGGAGAGAACAGGCTAACAGAGGCTCTCCCTTTTTTTCTTTTTTTTTTTTTTTTTTTGAAGGCTTACCTCCAAAACACAGAGAAGAGGAGGAAACACAGGTACTAAAAGATTAAATGCTGGGCATTGAGAGATAATTAGGAAAGCTGCCAAAGATCACAGCAGTAATGCTGTAATGCTCAGGAACATGCCTCTGCTAAGTCCCAGTGCAAAGCCTGCTGATCATCCTTCGTGTTTCTTACAGAAGGGGATGGGTTTCAAAGCTTCCATCAGGGAAAGCTGACACTCTGCTGCAGTCTTATGTCTACCTTCCAGTGGTTCAGCCACTTGAAATGATTCCTTTCTGGATATTTCAGAAAATCCTTTTGAAAGAAAGGTACCACAGCCCCCAGAAACATGATACCAGTGCTATTGCTGATTTAAATGCAAACCATTGTGCTGACAATGCCTATAGTTACCTGTTTTATTACTTTGGGTTTCAGCCTTCCCTTTCCATTTGAATGAATATCTTTGATCTGAGTTAATACCTTCATTTGGAGATTTAGACAGCTGTAGTGTACATACAAGGGATGGCATTGTTTCCATAATGATGGAAGTTTCCTCACCTGCTGTTTCATTTTATCTGGTAGTTTAGTTAAATCAGTTATTCTCTTGAATCACCTTCTGTTTGACAAAGGCATGGTTTGGAGCAAAAGGGCAAGGGCAGAGTGTTTTTAGCTTCAGAACTCTGAATTTAACTCCCATTGCTTCCATCATGTCCATTTAATCATCTCTCACAATTTAAAGTACATCTAAACAGATATCGTAGGTGGCTATAAAATTACAGAACAATGGAAAAAATATAGAAATTTCAGCATATTTGTTGGATTTTGTGCTCAAATTGGCAGCAAATGAAGTTACCATCTTATGACTGCATGTTTCTTTGTCTGAGATAATTACTATAATTATTAAAATTAAATTAAACTGTTAATCTGAGGGCCACATCATAACAGTCAGCTCCATCACTTT
Source organism: Pyrgilauda ruficollis (assembly GCF_017590135.1). Taxonomy (NCBI): domain Eukaryota; kingdom Metazoa; phylum Chordata; class Aves; order Passeriformes; family Passeridae; genus Pyrgilauda; species Pyrgilauda ruficollis. The sequence goes on from NW_024518095.1 coordinate 740,557, forward strand.
TTGTGAGCAAATGTGATACTTAACATTTACATCAGTGGTGATTAGATCAGGTTCTCAGAGCATTTCTGAATAACAAATGCTTGTTCAATCAAAACAAATTACTCCTTTGGAGCTACTGCTGAAAGGAGACCATATATGCAAAAGAGTTGCACTGTTTAGGTGCCTCAGGATGTTTTATTTATAAGTTAAGGTACTGTGCCTATCAGTGCTTATTCAGAAAATGCATCAGAAATCTCCAGGTCAAGCATTCAGAGTTAGAAAATGCCACCAAATGCCATTGTGACAATGTGTTAGGAAATAACTTTAACAATATTGTTATATACTCTGTTCCCATGAATCTGTAGTCTCACCCAAGGGATGGAACAGCCACTACATCAGAGAGGCGGCTATGGAAAGCATCCTTTGACATTTAGCACAGCTCCAGGCTCCATGCAAGTGTCAAAATCCTGCTCTGAAGAGATATTTTGATTTCTTTATGAACATTTTATTACATTATAGTACCATACATATCTCTCAAACAGTAAATATGAAAGAATCATTTATCTCCAAATGGGGGTGGGGGTGGAGGGGGGGGCGGGCAGAAATTAAAGGAAATTTTCTCATGCAATTTAGGTGAAAAATCTGATCTTTACCATTGAATTTCAAAAAAAAAAAGGAAATTCAATGTATTGTTACTTTCTATTTCAGTTCATGGCTCACACTTTGCAGAAGATAGGGTCTCAAAAAATGCTTTCCTGAAAAATGAGGACACATTTGTAAAAAATCTGTGGGTAAATGCCTTGACAAATTTCCTACACAGGAATTTTATACTGGAGGCAAGGACAGAATCTAGTCCCACAGAACTCAGCTGCTGTAATTCCACATTTTACAATTCTGTATTCAACTGTCTGAAACAAAAGACCATTTTTCCTTTCTCTATGGATCCCTCCATCATAAGAACAGATCACAACACAAAGCCTCTTTCACTACACAATTCTTAAGTCTTCCTTAGAACTCTATCCATCCTTCACATTTCCTGTGGGAAAATAATTAATAAAGGGCTGTATAACAGCAACACAGAAGAAAATTGAATTGAGGTTGCACAGGGAATCTGTTTCAGTATCTTTCTTCTTGCTACCATAATATTCTTTTATGCACTTTCTAGCCAGCAATTTCCTAGGGTTTTTAAAAAAAAAACAGGCATGGACCCCAAAAATGCTTCAACGTGGAATTGCAAATTACGTCCACACATAACCTCCCTACATCCATAGCAGGAGTAAGAGCAGGCTGAAGGCTGGGAAAGCCACGCCTGCACTGCCCACATTATTTACTGCGGACTCTGTTGTAGCTTGGCTGAGAACATTAAAACTGCTTAGAAAAAGCCAGCCTCAGGGTATCTGTTAGTGGATGGGGCTGTAAGTGTGCTTGGCTCAGAATATCCTGACCCTCATGAACTGGGTAAAAGAGAGCTTGGCTCTACTCTAAAGCATCTAGAACATCCAAGCCTCCTTTTCTCCTGGGAGGTCTCTGCAGTCAACTTCGTGTACAGCTTTCAGGCAGGCCTGACTTACATAAGCAGCTCTGAAATATCAGGAATGCCTCAGCTTTTAAAGGGAAGTATTCATTATTTTGTCTATTGCTATTCCTACTAGGTTTTTGTCCTGGAAACCCATGCTTTATCCATTAAAATACATCTTATCCAAAACCCCATAAGATAGTCTTTTGCACATTTCCCACTAAAATATACCAGAATAATCTAGTAAATCTAGTACATCTAGCAAATTCTGTTTAGTCTATTGTGCTTACTAAAAGGTGCAAAAGAAACACCTATGGAATAAAGCTGGATGATGTACTAATTATGAACCCTGAAAAGAAGCATATTCATTTTAAGAGTCTATTAATATACATTTATTGTATTTCAACTCTGAATGACTATGTTTTTATAGATAACTAAGCCATTAAAAGGAAAAAAAATGCAGTAAATTATGCCCACATTTTGATTCCTGTTAGTACTGTCGTACAAATTGCTACACTCCAGTAGAATGATCTGTCTGTAGCTGAGACAAGCAGCTTCATATGAATGTTGGTATCCAATGCAGAGGTCTTTCCATGAAGAGCTAACAAAGTGTCCTGGAAAAGCCCTTCTGTCTCAGATGCTCTGGGTAACCAGAGACAGGTCAGAGATATCCTCTAAGTGTGCATGTACATGTGTGCCTGTATGTGCAGCCTCTACTGGAATCTGATTTATATGAATTGTATCAATCTGATGTTCTAGGAATAAGGAATGCATATTGAGTTATTTTATAGCAAGCATGTGTCAATGTGCCTTTTAAAACACAGAACATCAGGAATGTGACACAATTTTCAGTTTCTCCCCCATATGTGTATCTCTGGAAAGCAGCAGTTCTTTTGACTCAGCACCTTGTTTCAGTGCACTCCGGGCCTGCGCGGGTCTCTCTGATAACCTTTGTGGTTAGACTCCGTGGCATGTAAAATCAAAGGCCCTTCCCACACAAATACTTTTTGTGAATTTGTCTGTCTGGCTCTGATTTTACCTCAACATTCCTTCACAGCCACATGATGGTCTTTCAACAAGAACCTCTGCACAATATGCTATTTTATGCTTTACTCAATTGTTAAAAATATGACAGGCTGGAAATCTCCTAATGCCTAAAAGCAATTTAAATCCTAGAATCAAATTTCTTGTGATATTCTTACCTCAGATGGACAGTTATGCTGGTAAGAAACTGAATTATGAATTGTTCTACATGCACAAATTCCTGAATGAAAACAGGAGTGTTCTAAGCCACAGAAAACTGCTCATATATTACAGTGAAGAACATAAAAGAGGCTAGTAAATACCAGTGACAGATGAAGTTCCAACAGTAGAAATGCTAATTGGTTCTTTTCATGTATTGTTTTTCAGCATTATAACATTGCAAGAAAATGATGTTAAAAAGCAAACACTGCATGTGACAAAACAAAGACCTTTGATATAGTATTTTTATAATTACTTCCTGATGTTAGCCCAAGAGACCACAGCATAAAAGATAGTTGTACCACACAATAAGGGATTTACCTTCTACATCTGCATTGCTTTAATATATGGAGCAGGAAGGAGAAGTTTTCAGGGATTAAGTTTTCTCATTCACCTGATTCTCATTTTTCAATTCATTAGCATTTTTTTAGATTCTGAACAGAGCACCACTTTTTACTGCATTTTAGGAATAGTACTTCATCTGTTTGCTCAACTAAGCCTTAAAAGCACTAAAGACAAACCTGTCCTTTGAAGATAACAAATCAGTTCACAGTTTCTGAACAGATTCAGCATCAAAAAGGTCCTCAGAGAAAAAGTATCAGCCATAGGCCAGCTGCTTTGCCAAAGACAATGTACCAGTCTTCTGCAAACTTATTTTTCTTCTGTTTGCTAAGGTCTTTGTTGGGTAAATTCAAGTCAGACAAGCTCTGGGTGCAACTGGGTCTCTTCTTGCTCTGTCTGACACTCTCGAGCCCATATTAGAGAGCTCTCAAGCGTTGAAGGGCCGAGCCAAATCAAAAAATGAGGCAGTGACTTTATGAACCTATGTTCCCACAGTGAAACTGGACCTCTGTCCTGCAGTTTTACTTTACAGAGCTCTTTCTGTACCAGCAAGATGGGAAAGAAATGCCAGTACAGTTACGCAAAGCTGCACGACAGTCCCCAGAGCAGGGACAGGCAGGGATGAGCACTGAAGGACCATGGCAGGTCCTCTGACTGGGATGGTTAACATTAAAAGGTCACAGCTCTGGCTTAGTGGAGCACAAGTTATATGCTGCATAGGATGGTTCTCAGCATCAAAGAGAGGAATGGGTTCAAATAAAAGGTGAAATTAGGAAGTCAGGGTAAAGTAAAAGACTAAAATAAATATGCATGACATGGAGAGAAGGGAGAAGGTTGATATGATGCTTTTCTCCTATTTACTGATTAAAAAATACTAAAAAGCTGCTATAAATTAATATCAGAATACACCCTTTGGCTTCTTTTGAAAACAAGGAGCATAAAATAAAATCTTAGAGCCAGTTTGGATACTGTAATCACACTGCGTCTGCACTTGCTGTGAGATAGACCCAAGTCATGCTTTTTCTCCATTAGATTGTCTTTTATTTTAAACTGCCCTTTAATCAGCACGTTCCTTGACAGCCCACACCCCACTGTACTATATATTCCCTGAAGTATCTCAGCTGGCTCCTGCCAGTCAACCTAACAAGGCTCTCCACCTAGCTTTTAACAGACTGCTATTTCAGAAACTGACTGGTTTCCTTCCTTCACGCGAATGAAACAGTGGATGAGTCCAAGTCCCACTCTGAACTGACACACTGAAAACATGCTGAGAAATATTGAGTGAAATGGGGCAATGACAATTTACACAGATACAGTTCTTATCTCTTACTGACTTTCTCCTTTTATGAGCACTGTTTCCTTCTCAGATCATCTCGCTCTCCGTTTCTGCCTTTCTCAACACCACTCCACAGAGTATCACTCTTATCAATAACCCCTTCTCATATAGCAGTCATCCCCTCCTCCAAAATCACCTCTCCTTCACACTTCTCTTAAAACAGTTGTTGAAAGCATCCAGCCCAAAGGTTTCTTTTTCATCTGGAAAATTTTATTTTGCTCCACACATCCCAAGATGCACTTCCCTAGCTTTGCGGTGAGAAGCTCTCTGAGTAAAGGAGAGATAGAGGACTCTCAGCTTTTAAGAGAGCTTTATAATTTGATTGAGTATATTGTTTTTTCCCTTGGGAAAAACAAATAGACAAGAGTTAAGTCACAGTAACACTATATTATTATACATCATTCTAGAACAATAAGGAATTGATGGGCTGCTTGAGGCGTTACTAAAATGTCTGAGTGTGTGTTTATGTGAAAATGTTGTGAAACAGAAAACTTTGCCTTGGACATGCCAGTACTTATAGATAAGTACTATCTATATCAGGTGTCTAGCCAAGATTTACGGCTTATGGACAGTGTGAGATGGTGAACTCTGTCCTGTAGTTTTTCAGGATTTTTAAAGTAACACAGTTTAATAATTTGTCAACCATTTAGCTAAAAAGTATCATTTTCAAGGTGTAAAAGAAAGTGGCTTTACAAAGGAAGTGTTGGGATACATTATATGGCCTGGTTGCAGTGTGTATCACAAATGATGCATGTTGAAACTTGAGTTTTATGAAGGAGAAAATCTTTTGTCTGCCAGGCAACCATGCCATGGCCAGAGCCTGTTCCACTGCCCCAGACAGGTGCAGGGTGGCCAGGGGGCACTGGGCCAGGGTCAGCCCCAGGCATCAGGCAGAACACCATGGGCAGGAAAGGGGGAATCTGGCACAAGGCACGTCAGGACTAATCAGTTGCAGGTCCTCGGGAGCCAGGGGAATTCAGTGCTGAATCTGAAGCACATTCTGACTCCTAAAAGAAAGACTTCTTGTCTCCTCCCAGAACCTGCCTTCCTGCAGGAAAAAAACACCAGGCCTTTTTAGCTGCCTTTGTGGGATAGCTGTCATCTGAGCTATGTATCCCAGGGAAGATGCTAGATGACCTGACCAAAAGTGCTTGGCTTAACACAGCATCTGATGTATCCACTGGCAGGTTAGGGTGAAGGTAGGTATTGCCTTCCCCAGCCATTTCAACCTGTGCTGAGGGTGGATGGAAGGTGCTCCCATTGCTCCCAGGGGCAACTTCATGTGTTTTGGCAAGTTTTATCAGACCTTTAGGAGCAAAATTAGGTTTAAATAAAATATATCCTTAACTATGTGCAGTTCTAGATCACTCATCTCAAAAGGGTATATTAAAAACTACTAAAAGCTAAAAGAAGGACAACAAATATTTTAAGTATGGAATAGCCACCCATGGGAGCAGAGACTGCACAGCTGTGCTAAGCACTCATTTAGGAAATACAATTGGCAAGCACACCCAGATGTACTCATATACATACAGTTGGATACCAAGGGTATGGATAGGGATGAACTCCTTACCATCCCTTGAATTGAAATGCAGGAGCCAAGGATGATCAAATGAAGTCAGAAGGAAGCAGTTTCAAGTTTTTAAGGGCAGGAAAATTCTGGAAGACAGAATCAATTTTTTAAATCAGTTATTTCTAAAGGTCATTAAAAACCTTCCTGTTCTAAACAGGAAGAAGCACTTTTATAAAAGCTGAAAATACATTTAAACTGCTGTAATATAAAAGACTGACTTCTGCTAAGCAGAATAAAGTAGCTTCAGATGGTGTGAACATCTGACTTCATTGATTCTGCCTTCCTTGCAAAGGCAACATTCCCAGATGATGTCTACATGAGAAAGCCTTTTGGTGTGACAGAAACAGATTAACATATTGGAGCATTGAAACATACTCAAAAGAACATACCATGTGTAGGATTTGAGACTCTCCAAATGACCAACCTCTCATTTTGATCTCTGTTTCTCCATGTGGGCATGAATATGCTTGGCCTGCAGCTGGAGCTCACCTTCTGGTTTTATTTCCTCCAGAAGGAATCGAGATCTGAACCAATGTGCTGCAAGACATGACCTCAGAATGAAAGAAAGTGTTAATAGTTTCTCAACTTGCTCCCTTGAGTACCTATTACAGGCAGAAGCTCTGCAAGATAAAGGAAAAGTTTGTCCTCAACAGCAGGTTGTAGGAAGTCAAACCAGCAGCTGACAGGAACTGGCACTGAGAGGAGTTAATGGAGTTTTAATGAGTGAGCTGAGCCAATAATCGCACATCTACCTGGCTTCTGAACTGCCTTCATGATAGGAATGTAATTTTAGGCCATCTCCTTCTGAAATATCTGAAAATTTGTACATTCTCATGGAGGATCATACTAGTTGTCAAATTTGTAGGGAATTAAGAGTAACAGGATTTCATAGATTAAGAACATTTGCATTTTTCCCATTCAAATTCCCAATTATCTATCTGTGCTGAAAAAAAAAATCAACTGGTCACTGAACTTAAAACCCCTTTTGTTAAGAATAAAATCAGGAACCCCTCTTCATTAGTACTAGCGAATTGCTTTAAGGATTATCAGAAAAGGATGGTAGCAATAGAAGTGCTTAGTAAAATGAGAGATTACTAACACATGAATCCTTTCCTTAAATTCAGATCAGTGCATAATGATAATCTTCTTTTCTAAATGCAAGGGTGCAGATGTTTTGCTTATATAGATTATACTTACAAAGCTGAGTATTTCACTCATACAAAACTCTCTGAATTCAGCTTTTCATGTACACAACCCTGCAAAATAGCTGCTAGGATTAAGAGAATGAATTACAAATAAATAAAATAAAGTAAAAAAAGGATGTTTATAATATAAACACTCTAACAGCTAACCTGACTTCCCTGGTAGAATATTTCTACCCTAGGAATTTAACCTATGGGCACACATAATTAGCTCTTTCACCTTAAAGTTGCTGAAAGAAAGATTTGCTTAAGAAGATTAGGGGTTTTTAGTGTTCAATAGAAGTACTGACAAATGATCCTAAAATGATTATAGGGGAACTCTTTCAACACCATCTTCTGATCTTTTATTTTGAAATAGCATGCTTTTCAATCAAAAACCTTTTATCCTGACCTTTTGTGTTTTTCCAAATCAATGCTCAACTTTTAATACCTTCTGTATTCAAATTGTGCATGCGATAAGACGGTTTTCAAGGCTCTTTTCATCCACATGGACGATGACCACAATAGTCTCCTTAAATAGAAATTTAGGGCTAGTTTATTTCTTCTGGTCATTGTAACTGCATGCAGCTTCCTGTCTGCACTGGAGCACTTTACAATGACTGTGCTGACACAAGTCTTTTTGAACCGTGCTATACCAAAATTACTTAAGTTAAAAATAATTTTCCAAAATGTGGGGATTTTTAAGGCCAGATGGAAGCAAGAGAGGTGATGCTGAAAAGCAAAGATGGAAGAAAGTTGACTCAGTTGGGTCATGGCAGGCAAATGGATTATCCCACCATTTTGCCTGTATACCATAAACTTGAGGTGTGCAGTAAGCACTGTAATAGGGTAAGCATTGCAGGACACTTGCAGTGGCTCTGTAGCTATTGTGCGCATGACAGTCTATTTCCTCATATAAAAGCTAAGGATCAAATTTTGAATTACTGACACAGATTTACACAGTAATCCTCTTTTTTAAGGTATAGAATTATCTGGATCCTTCACTGCTGCACAGTTTTATACACGCATTGAAATTATGTGAGCTCTATTTCTATTTTTCCTATTCCTATAATTCTCAAGCTTGGCAAATTTATCATACTAAGCTGTTAGCATAATCTGAAAAATTATGCAATAATTTAATCAATTGATGTAATAAAGAGAAATCAATTTATATTATTGATTCTTATTCAGTAAAAATGAGTAGACTTTCCTACTTTAAGTTATGCTGCCATCTACAGGCCATCCAGGCTGGAAGAGGTCTCTGGCCTCTAGTTTAACTGCCTCCACAAAAAAATGATAATAAAAAGGGAAAAAGTATCTGATGCTCAATGCAATTGCTCACTATCCTCTGTTTGATGCCAGACCTCCATTCCCGAACCCAGATCAGCTCCTCTTCCAGGTAACTCCTCCTAGTTTATATACTGGGCATGGTGTTCTATGGTATGGAATATTGCTTTGGTCAGTTGAGGTCACTTGCCCCGCTATGCTTTTTCCAAGTTTCCTTTGTGTACCTCCTCACTGGCAGAGCACAAGACAAGAAAAAAGTCCTTGAGTCAGGATACTTAACTTAGCAAAAAGACCAAAACACCAGCATTACCAACACCATTCTCATTCTGAATCCAAGCCACAGCACTGTAACAGCTACTGTGAAGAAATTAACTCTACCCTAGCTGAAACCAGGAGAGTTGCTAAGAGCTTTATCCCATTTGATATTACAAACCTCCTCAGATGGAGGCTGCACAGCCTCTGGGGAACCTGTTCCACTACCTGATTATCCTCACAGGTAAAAAGTCCTTTCTTTTAACCATTGTAAATCTGTCATTTCAATTTAGGCTCATTGTCTCTTGTTCTCCTGCCACACTCACTATGAAGAGCCTGGCTCCACCTTCTTGCTAACCTCCTCACAGTTACTATGAGCTCCTGTTCCCCCCCAAGCTATGTCTTCTCCAAGTTGATGAAGCCCACTTCCTTCAGCATCTCCTCAAACGACAAGGGCTCTAGTGCCCTAATAGCTCAGAGGCTCTTTGCTGAACTTGGTACAGTTCTTGTACGTTTTTCTTGTGCTAGGGACCAAAACTGAACGTAAAAGTTAAATGTGGTCAAACAAGTGCTGGAAATTGGGATGTAATACTTTCCCAAGATCTAATGGTTGTGTCCTTGCTAACCTATTCCAGAAGGCTGTTGCTCATCCTTGCTGCCAAGAAACAGATCTGGACAGGGCCCCTGTTCAGCTGCTCACCATGCCCCTGCAGAGCTGGGCAGCAGCACTGGTGCTTCCTTCCCACGGGTAGCACTTCACATTTGTCCTTGCTGAGTGGCACACAGTTCCCATTGGCCTCTTCCTTCCACATATCTAGGCTGCCCTGAACAGCAGCCTGACCCTCCAGAATATCCATTTGTTCCCTTCATTTGGTGTCATCTGCAGATTCAATGAAGGTGAATTCCATCCACTCCTCCAGGCCACTGACAAAGACATGAAGCAGGATGGGTCCAGAAGACACCCCAGTGACACTCACTCCAGGGAGGGTGACACCCTTTAACTACTACTCTCTGCACCTCATCATCCAACCACATTTTCACTCATCTGGTTGTCCACCTATCCAAACCACAATATCCTAACTTGGTTTCACAAATATTATTGTACAGTGGCAAACAGACAAGGTAAATTATGCTTTTTTGTTCTACCCTTTTTCAAAAATCCACTCATTTTATCACAGTTAACTGCCTTTTTTTACTTTATCAAAAAAAAAAAAATAGAGAAGCTTTTTTTCCAAAGTCAGTATTTTTTTTGGTACTACCACAAGACTTGACAGTAACAGGAATAGAGCCTGCATCTTGTAAACAATGTTACATGGTTTTGGTTTTATTATAAATGTTTTTCCAGTGATGTCAAGTACTCACCTGATCTTGAAGAGCTTACTGAAATAGGCACTTCCAGCTATGCACTACTGAATCCTGATATTGTCAGCATTAACTTAATTTGGGGCATTCATCAAATGTCTGATAAGGCAACTGACAACTTGTCACTGTTGACTCAGGATTTTAACCTTTTAACACTAAATACCTGAGCACAATGAAACACAATAAATTTAGGAAACCTCAGTACAACTTTTCAGTTAGAAACCTTTAGGCTGTAAATTTGTAACATTATTGCTTGAATAGCATTTAATATAGAACATATAAAAATACTATGAATTACAAGACACATTTGTTTGCTGCAAATACTTTTCCAGGACTCAACTTTGCAAGCCAGATGTCCATGCAAACAGGAAATTCATGCTGGTTGCCCATGATTTCTTTAAGTTCTGTTAGACCATCCTAGTGCAACAGTTTTACTCCAATGCATTCAATGCATTTAGAGTTTGGAATTATTTTGAAACACTCCAAAGGATTTTGGTAATTTTTTTTTTCCTTATCTGCATTAATCTGAATTGAATCTCCATCTACAATTTTTTCCTGTTCGTGACTTGAACCTGTTATTCTCCCTTATGTTCTTGCCATTACCTGTAAAATAACAACATTGTACAACTTTCCTGCAATCTTTTGTTAAGAGGAATATTAAAAATCACATTTCATTATTTCTCTCAGACAGACTGTTGCGTAACATGAAGGATCAAGGTCAAATGATATATGAAGAGAGACTTTTAAATCATTCAGATGGTTGTCCTCAATTTTGATCTCTTTTTCACTACTTTCCAAAAAATATGAGAGATTCTGAACATTCTTCAAAATGAGTCTGTAGCATCCAGGTATATTTAGCTGTAACGGAGACACTCTGAATTTGCACAGCTCCAGCTCATCCTTAGAAAGTCTTTCATGGTACCATTGTCCAACTTTATTACTGGGATACTTGATACTGTGTCCCACCATCGGAAGAACTACCTTCAAAGAAAAAAACAAACATATTTGAGGTAGTGCTCAGCCATTCCCCTTTAAATAAATGTAATCATTTAAAGTGTGTTTAGACCTTGTGTTCTGGGGCCTGAAATAGCAAACCAGCAGATTCTCTTGTGAAATGAAACTGTGCATTGGCAGGTATATTGAATGTCATTAAAGCAGAAAAAATAATCAATGTATCAGGATTCCTAAAACAAAGCAGTCTGCAGCAGTAAAGACATTAAGTTGCCATGCAAGACTTCACAACTACATTCTGAAAGCTTCAAAAATTAGACTGTCAACTCCTTTTGAAAGTTTTTCCCAGTAGACTGAAATCTTTCCCAAAGTATTCAGCTTCAGGATAAATACTGCCATACTGCAAATGGCACTGTACTCATTTCCACTGCCAAGTAAATTTGCTATGAGAGTGGAAATTAGTTCACATGTGTTTTCTTCAATGAGCATTCTGGCAGGGACAAAGACAGCACCAGTTAAACTAATCATATTATTTAAAACAAAACATTTTAATCAAATAAAAAGATCAACAATTCAGAATTTTTCATATAGACTTACTTGATATATAGAATATTTGTTAGCTGATTCTTCTGAAGCAGTGACTACATGAACCTGACAAGACATTTAAGAAGAAAAAAACAATAACCTTTTAAAAAGTAAAAACATATGCTTTATTTTAAGAATTATGCACTGTACTCACAAACTTGCACAAAATATTAAGGTTATTTGACTACTGTAGGGGCAATAAGATATGCTTAATTTATATTAATCAGTTTACTAGTAGATGGAGTTGCATTAAACATTTACTGATGCTAGCTACCACTATTATTCTTTGAGTCTGAAGTTAACAAAGTCAATGCCATCTTGTGCTACATCAGCAAATGTAAAAATACAAAAAAATGCTTTTTATGAAGAAGGAATATATCTACATAAAACTCAGTAACTCAATACTGAATTTAATACATCTGCTTTTAATTTTGTTTGATCTAATTGTTTCATTAACATTCACTATCAAAAATACTGGTAAAGAAAAATCTCAACTGAAACACAAGCTACTCCATAGGGACTGGAGGTAATGTTTCAAATGCTCTTGCCTTCAAATTTGTAAGAGGTTCACCCAAAAGAAATTAATTACATTCTGCCTCTGCACACATCTGTTTGTTCTCCAGTAAAACACTGCACAGTTTATGATTGATCTGATCAGGAGAAAGATAGAATCATAGCATAATCTAGGCTGGAAAAGATTGAGTCCAGCTGCAAACCTAAAATTGCCAAGTCCACCACTAAACCCTCATCACAGACCTCCAGGGATGATGTCTTAACCCATTCTCTGTGCAGCCTGTTCCAGTGCTTGACAACCCTTTTGGTGAAGAATATTTTCTAATACACAATCTAAATTTTTCTGGCATAACTTGAGACTATTTCCTCTTGTCCTACCACTTGCTACTTGGCAACTATCTTCACAATAAGGTATGCTAACCCTAAAAGAAAAGAGCACTTCAGAATGGACTCGAGTATGTCAAAACCTGGGACCAGACACTCCACTGCCAGATTCTACTCACTGACTCACCTGTGGCTCCATGCACAGCTCCCAGGCTGAGCTATGGGCAAGCAGAAGCACTCCCTTGCCTTTTAGTACTTTACCAAGAAGACCACTGCATTTTTTCAACAGCTGCTGCCAGTTTAGACCCAACACCAGTGAAATTTTGCTAAACATGTTTTGCCTCTGTAATAACTGCAACGAGATTATCAGTTCAGCCTGAGGCTACCTTCTAGCCTAGACTCACACTCAGCATTGTATTTAGGAAAGGCCTGACATGGAGAGCAAGACTCAGATCAGCACTGACTGCTAATATAGAAACACCCAGAGTCTACTCTGAAGGCTTTCCCCAGTCAGATCCTAAGATCATTATATACCATGGAGACTAAATTTTCATATGCATCATTTCTGACCTTCTGCTCCTTCCTTTCATTTGAATAAAATGAGCAGCCAAAACAGATTAAAGTTACTAATTATACGTCTAGCTCGTACGTCTATTTATGGTGAAACAAAAAAAAAATCCTACATTATGCTTTTTTAACTTTGTTACAAATATTAAATATTTTAATGAATGAACCAAAATAAAGGCATTAGAGTATGTCTGCTTATGTATTCAAGTGCATTAAGTTGTTTGGGGGTTTTGGTTGTCGTTTTCTTTTTACAAGAACTACTTTACAAGAAGACTCACCTTGTCATTCAGGGAAATGCTTTCATCATTTTCTTCCAAGAAGACAAGATCACCCTCGACCACTTTTGAGCCATAAGTCTTCAGCCTATATGATGCTGCTTCATTCCAAATTTTACTGCAATAAGCATGGACATAGAATATGCGCAAGGAGTGAGGAATGTTGAGCCATCCTTTGGTACAACCTTCATGATTTACACCATAGCGATTTAAAGCCCGTAGCAATATCTTCTCTCTTACTTTAAATTCTGGCAGCATTACAAGTGTGCCCTTTGCATCTTCTGATAGAAACAAAAATAACCATGTCAGTAATCCCTGATTATTCAAGTATTACCTGACATTTAAAAAGATAAAATAATCAAATAGAGAAAAAATGTGTCAGTCTACTGTCTCCATGCTTTGATTATTTCCTTTCCTTCAATGTGCTGTGTTAGACAAATTTCATCTTGTATGCCTATCAACACAGACCCATGAATTTTATTCTGTTTCATGCAGTATAAATTACAGTGGCTGTCATTCAGTTATTCAGCCTAGTTTGAACATTTTTTTTTATCACATCAAAGGGATTTTTTGAACCAGGTAACTGAAAGTAAAAACCAAGCTAAAAAAGAGTATTAAATCTCTACTTCTCACCATTTCAGAAGATGTATTTCACAGCAGTTAAAAATCATGTCTTTATTTTAAAGGCAAAAATTACATTTGCCTTAGGAAAGTCTGACTCTTAACCAAGATGAAAATGGATTTAATCAGATTTTTACTACATTATATAAATGCTATATATATTTAAAATTTGATGAGTTGTTTTTCATATTACATTTATTATCTGATGAAGCCTTTTGCACAGACTTCTATGTCTGCTTTCAGGAAAAGGCAAGCAGCTGCTTTCAGGGTCCACATCGATTGGAAGTTCCATGCATCATACAGCCATGTACAGAACAGAATCATTTATCTTACACTTTTTTGTGAAACCAAACATACCTTTGTCTTTTGAAGCGATATATCATAGCTGGTATGTCAATCTACAGTGATAAGCAGGCTAATAGGTGTGGAATATTTGAAAAGAAAGATATATTTGAAGTTGAGAGCAACTTCAAATTGGTGAGAAAGTTCGGCTGAATGATAAAACTGATAAATATTGCAAACAGAGAGCTCTACTCAGCACACTCCTGCCTTTGACCTATTTTGTTGATTTTAGTTCAAGAAAGAAAGAAAGTAGATGCATTAAGTGCTGAGTATGAGTTGGGTGCCACATTCCTGTATACTTCCCTCACTAGGGAGAAGAAGTTCATTATCCAAAAGCAGACAGAATGAAGGAGGCCACAACTCCCCTGATCATTCTTAGTCTCTTCCAGCATTATGATATACAGCGTTTGCTTCCATATTTTCTTGCACCTGAAGTACATTAATTTTCCACTATTTTGCACATTTAGGGCCTCATCCTCATATAATTTTTATATGTGCAACTCTACTGAGTTGCACATATAGAAATTGTAATGAAGTTCATTACAATGAAGTGTAAGTAGCATAAAGCAGTAAGAAAATAAAAAGTATTTCCCTGTGCAGCAACACTTTACTACCTCACAATATCGACTCTGCATAAATACATAGACAATTTAAGTGGACATACCAGTTTGAAGAAAGTATCTTTTTGCATTATTTACAGGATCATCAGTATCTTCAGGTGTGAAAAATAATTTCACAGCTTTCACCTTAAAAATACAATTGTTTTCAGTTAAATATGAGTATTTGTCAGCTAAACAAGTAATTATGCATCTAATTCTGTCTTAACATATTCTGGAAGCCCTCAAAATTAAATCAGTTATTTAGTGTCAAAGCAAAATTCTCCCTTTCACAGGAGATCCCATGAGCCACAGAACAATGTGTGAACAACCCTAACCCTTCTCAGATTAAAAAGAGGTTTTAGTCACCCAGAAAACGTAAAACAGTTTTCAAAGCTCTGTGAGAAAACAGGTCACTTTCTTGGTCATCCAGTTCAAACTTCTTCACGTGAAATCATCATCATTCTATCCTGAACAGAAGGTTCTTTCCATCCTGCATGGTTCATGCAAAATTTAGACTGAACACTTTCCACGGTCTCATACAGAGGGAAAACCTTTTTTAAATTTTGTTTTTCAATACTGATCTGTATTAGGTTAGATGACACTATGAAAAGGAAAACACTACAGTAATCTCTGCAACTTGCAATGTTAGAGGAGCTGCTCAATTTGCTAGCATTTCAACCAACCTGTGACACTGGCTCCTGTCCCCCTCTGTATTGGACTGTGCAAGCACATACTGGCGCATTTTTAATATAAACAGTAATTCCTACCTATTTGAAATTAAAGTAACTAAGTTAAGACTAAGGATTTAAATCATAATTCCTCAGGGACTGGCACCTAGACTCACTGCTATCTGATGTCAGATACATCCACAGCAACTTTCATGGGCTGCCCTCAAATCTTGATTTTTGTATTTGAAAGATAAATTTCCCTGATTTTTCTCAGAATCAAAACAAGATTAGAAGAAAAGGATACTCAAGTATCCTTTTGACTTTGTAGTGTCTAATGAGTCTTCTAACTGTGCCAAACACCATACCACATACACTGAAAAGTACATTACTCTTATCTTATTATTACTTAATAAGCTCAGAACAGAGCGTTTGGGAAAGTAGTCAAGCAATAAAGGAAAGCAGAAATTTCTTCTATATAGCAGATAAACTACCACAGTATTGAAAAAGCAAATCCTTTCTTATGAACTTATGTGACATTTTAAAGAAGTAAACAGACCCCCAGCAGAATAAAGAAGCTACAGTTCAGAGGTGATCAGGACCATGAATAAACACTGCATGAAGACTGCTGCTTTTCAGTGTTCAAACCCTGTATGGAATGCAACCACTTTCCTGCCAAGTGGCATGATGACAATCCCAATCACATTCCAATCACAGACAGAACTATCACTCCAGAACTATTTAAAGCTTCACTTGCTGTTTAAAAAAGGTTTTAGTTTCAGTATGGATATATTCATGCTTATGTTGTTATCGAAACTGATCTAGCAATTGCTTCCAGCACACAGATGGATTTATCTCACAAATGAAATTGTTCACTGAGAAGGTCAACTCCAGTGCTAGATATTGCAAAAGTAATAGGAAATTCTCTTGACAGTAAGTACTCAAATTACAAAATGGAATTACCATTTTTTCCTTCAGTAAAGCCAATCCTATTTGATCTGTCTGAACAATTTGTCCTTGTCCAAATCGCTGAGGTCCGTAGTAATTCACAAAACCTTTTGTCTAGAATGAGAAAGAATAAATATGTTACATGCAGGAAAGTACAGGGTATGATCAATAACACCAGGAAGACAACACACATACATCTATATCTATATCCAAAATGTATAAAACCAGAATCAGAAGTTACATGAAAAGCAAAACTCATAATTTATTATGGCATTTTGGCACTAAAAAGATATCTAAAAAGAGATCAAGTTCTACCATTGTCTTCACATTATTAAAAAGATCCCAGGTAAATGAAACAGAATTATTCCTATATAGTTAATTATTATAATTACAACTATAGGTCAAGTCAAAGTAATTAAGCTTTTTAAATGTGTCAGATTATGGAATCTCTACTCAAGCAAATGCAGCACAGCTAATGAACAGTAACCAGTGGACATTTTTTCTTAAAAACACAAATCTTTCTAACATGAGATAACTTCTGTTATTACTGCAATATAATGGTCAAAAGTGAACACTTGTGCTAATTGGGATTTTAAATCTCCTGATGAATTCTAGGTCACACGTGAGAAATACACGTGTGACAGTCATGTGTCACAAGGAAAACAGTCATGTGACCCAAGGAAAACACCCTTTTCTAGAAAATAGTAAGTACACATGGAGCAGACAAACACAAAACACATTTGTTTTGCAAATGGTTATTAGGTTCAAATTTTATAATCTTGCTTTGGACACCTATAGGTCCCATACACAATTCTGCTTTCACAAAAGATGAAAAATGCATATTTTGGATTAACATGTATCCTGTTTCGTCATTTATCTTCTGACCAGTAAGGTAAATCTAATAAAGCAAGACACACAATCATAGGAATTTGGGTTCATTTTCCAAACAGCAAAATAAAACAAGTCAGATGGAACAAAGAAAGCATTATAGTACCAGCTGAATGCTTTTCTCAATAATGAAATTAATTTTCAAAATACAGGTAATGTACTTTACTTTTGCACACTGGGTAGTTTTCATTCAAGACTTTATTCCTGGATTCATCTTCTTAAAGCAATTTATATTATAGTTATTACTTCAAAAGATAGGGCAAGAAAATCAAGTATTTACAGTTTTTCCTTTCCATTATTTACTTTTATTTTTCTTGGTGGTTTAAGAATGTCTGATGATTGGAGTTTCCTTCAGGGACTAAGGAAAGCAGAATCAAAATCCACTGCATTTCAGGGGAGTCTTCTTTCTCAGAAATGGACATTCCACATACGTTCATACCACTGAAGTTTTTCAACCAAACCAACCATGCATGTTCCTCACATGACCAAAAAAGGCAACCAGCAGTGATGTGCAGTGAGCCTATGTGTGTATACACAGGTATCCCACACACACTAGATGGATGTGTCAGTACGTTGTTTCCCTCTTCATCTGCCACAGGGAGACCCATCACTTCGGCTCGCCCCAGCTCTGTGCAGCAATGGCTCTTATATCCATACTCATTTGTTACTGAATTCCCCTTTTGCTGCACCACCCTGGGGTTTCCAGTCTGAAACATAGAATCAATCCACTTGTAATCCCTTCCTGGAAGGCAGTTTTACTCCTGACTCCCTAAGTAATGCAGGAACAATACAAAAGTGCAAAAAGCACCAAACTTGGGAAATAGTGCCGTTATTGTGTTATTACAAGCATTTTCCTTACAAGTACTTTTTATAACAGCAAACAATTAAAACTCTGTTCATTATCAGCAACGATGAGTCTTGCTTACCTTAACACTTTCAACTGCTTCAGCTATTCTCTCCCTCAAATCTGCAGAAGAGTCATGACTGTGGTGCTGGAGATCTCTCACAACTATGTCGAAGTGATTGCCCTTCAGCTGACCAAGTCTGAGGTGCTGGTATGCTGGACGGATGTTGTATATTTTCATACCCTTTTTTTCCATTTTGTTTCCAATTTCCTTCAACCTGAATGAATAATTGGGAGAATTTATGAGCCCTCCTCTACTAAAGCTATACTACTTCTAATGGATGTCTTTTTCATCTTTGCACTGACACAAAAAACACTTATAAAAATAAAATGGGATGCAAAACAATTATTATGAGAAAACCAAATCAAATGGAGAGATAGAAGTCTTAAAATTTAGTTATAATCCAGAAATACTTTTTAAATGATTGGCATTTTTATGATATTGACAGACGCTGGAATTAAGCAATTCATGAAACTTTCTCAGAGTAACTGCACTGAATTTTTAATTTTTTTAATTGATAAACAAGTTATTTTTTTACTCTTTACTCCTCAAAACCTGTTTTTCATTAAAGAAAAAGGAAAACAAAAGGTAATGTGCTCTAGCAGACTCCAAAACACAACTGCTCTTTCTCTGTCAGACTTAACAAAAACAAATTCAGTGCACTGATTCTCTGGGTGTGCTCACACATGCTTGTAATTGGAAACACAGCTGGCAGTTCAAATATTTACCCTTTAAAATATCCACTCAATCTCTTTGTTCTTATAAGAACTTCTTTATAAATAAGTGTCATTCAAGTCAAAGGAAAATTTCAGCATAAGAGCTTGAACCCTAAGCAATATCTTAATAACTTCATAAACTGTTCATTTATTAAAAAATATTTCTTTCTCTTGCTGTGTGGATGCACTTACCTATCTTTCTTCATCATTGAAACACTAACATAAAGTTTTGCTAATTATCTCTTGGACAACTGGCCTTACAGTCCAGTTGGCAGTGGAGTTTTACCATTGGCTTGAGTGCCAAGCTGCATATTGCCTAAAGCCATTTCCACTGTGCTCTATACAGGCAAGGGGAAGACACATCGCTAAGAATATTTCAAGAGATCATACCATGTTGATACTTATTAACACCAAAAACTACGTGCTAAACTGCTTGCACCCAGATTTTAAGTACCTCTCAGGAGTCACCTTCTTCACCACCATAGGCTGCAAAGTGATAGCCTTCTTATCTTTGATGCCAGTGTAACTGAAGTCTGAAGGAAGAACATCAAGTTCAGCTGCCAACAAGCCGATGGCTTCCAGTGTTTCTAGGTTTTCTTTCTGAAGGGTGAAAGCTGGAACAATCATCTCAGAATTATTAGAAACTTGCCTTTATGTTTCAGTGTTCTGCCATGACAGATGGGCAGGTTCTTCCCCTCAGACTGTAACAGCACGGAAACCGTAAAGAAACTGCCCTCCTACCCCACAAAACTAAATCACATGGGACTTCTACAGCACAGAAGGAAAAAAAATATATACACAAAACTCAGAACAACCAAAAACCCTGATGCCTTTAAAAAGAGTACCTCATAAAATGCAACACAATTCAACAGACATGCATGGACGTACTGCAGGAAACATTCTCTGTATTAGAAACTGTTTTGAAGAATGAGATCCTAAGTCAAATTTGACCTTACTAACTTGTTCAGTATCTAGATGCACCTCCTAATGCACAATTACTTTCAAAGGAAAGCTATCACCTTGGGAATGCCACAGTTAGTTAGTGGCTACAATTAAAAGAACTGTAACCATTATCAGCGAGCAGTTTATACCAAATCGCTGCAGTAACTTGATTCCTCCATTTCATTCTCCAGGCATGTAACAACACTGCATTGATAATTATTCATTTACACATAAAACAGTGACTTGACAGGCCTATGTGTCATATAAAAATGATCCTGAGTACCAGTCTTATCTACAGAACACCATAATACCTGCCACCTTCACTAAAAATGTATTTACCTGTATAAACATCTTGCTTCTCCTGAAAACCACCAGCACATCTTTTTCTGGACCCACTTTTTTCTCGAAACCGTACCGTTATTGATGTATTTGGCTGATCATTGACATCTGTCACGGTAAAAGATTTTGTTTCTAAAAGCTTTCCAAATTTTCTATTGATAAAGTGATGAACTGTTTTTCTGTGCTCTTTGTTTCCATCAGGCTCAAAGGAAAACGTAGAATTTTCTAACTTTGCATCTAAAAATTTAAAGAAATCACTTGTTTCCTTTTCAGTCACTAATTGACAAAGTTCTCTGTAATCAGGATTCCCTTTTACAATCATTTCATTGTCTTTGGTACGAGTGACTAGAAAGGGGAATTTCTGCCTAACAGCACTGTGTAAATCTGCTCGAATTTTCTTGTCCAGCCTCGGTCCTAGCGAGAATTCCCTAGCACCAGCATCCGCGCTGTTTTCCAAGCCCCACGCATCCTTCACATCGCAGGCAAATTTGCTGAGCAGCTCGCTCGCGGGCTTGCCGAGTAAGGACTCCAACATAGGGGCTTCCCCGAGGCCGGACTGCAGCCCGGGCTCTCCCTCACGCTCACTTGTGCCCGGGGACGCAGCACAGCCGCTTCCCGCCCGGCCTGGGTCGCGCCCCGGGGGCCCGGGCGCAGCATCCCGGGGGCACCGGGGGGCACCCGGGCCGGGGGGCTCCGTCCTCCGCCTCTTGGGCTCCCGCGGACACGGGCCGCTCTGGGCCGGCGGCGCTCCGCTGGTCTTCTGGAGCAATTCAGCTCGGGAGTCCCCGAGGAAGAGTTCGGGCGCCTCGAGCTCTGTCACTACGAAGTCGCTCGGCGAGTTTTTGATAGCGCCGCGGAAGCCGGTGTGCTCGCTCAGGTAACTGAAGGAGGGCAGCATGGCCGCGGCCTGCCCTGCTCCCAACGGGCCGCAGAGGAAAAAGGGAAAGGGCGGAATAGCATCAACTGCTACGAAGGGCAGGAAGGCAGGCAGGCAGGCAGGGATGGCTGGACGGACGGACAGATGGATGGATGCAGGGTCACACGCAGGGAGCGAGGCACGGACAGACAGACAGACAGGCGGGAGCGCTGCTCGCCCGGAAGCCGCCGCCAGGGGGCGCCAAGACGTCCTCCGCCCCGCCTCCCATCAACGGGGCCTAAGGACGTTACCAAGTTCCCCAGGGCCGGGGGGAAAGACAACGAGCCCCCCTCCTCGCGGCCGGACATGGGGCGCGCCGGGGGCGGGGACCTTTTGACCGCCTATGGGGGGGCCAGGTGGGAGAGCGCTTCCGCTGTGTCATCACCGCGCCGGTGACGTCAACAGCACCGGGGGGGCTGGGCCCCGCCCCCTTAAAGGGGAAGCGTAAAAGGCGGAGGGGAAGCGGTGCGCCGGTACCGCCCGGCGGGAAGCGGGGCCGGGAGCGACGGTGAGGCGTGAGGGGACTCCGGCGGCACCGCCCCGGCTGCGGGTGCAGGGAGCGCTCGCTGCCGGCAATGGTGGGCGGGAGCTGCGCCGCTGGGGCGGCCCCGGCGGGCCGGGGGCGGGTGTGGCCCATGGCTGGGCGGCCGCTTCCCGGAGCGCCGCGGGGATAACGCTGTGTCCCACCAGGAGCGGAGGATGGGCGAGCCCGTGACGGATTCCACGTTCGTCCGCTGCCTGAGCTACGGGCTCGTGAGGCGGCTGGCAGAGTTCATCGACCCGCAGGAAGGGTGGAAGAAACTTGCGGTGGATATAACCAACCCGTCCGGTGAAAGCAGATACAGCCAAGCGCACATAAGGTCCTCCATCAAAGTCCCGTCACCCAAACGCGTGCATTTCCCGTTCGACACCCATACCTTGTTAATCCCGCTTTCCTTCCCATTACCTTAACTTGCCGCACTTCCTGTACTGTGGGCGCTTGTGTCTGACAGTCCCATTTCCTTAGGGAACGCGAGGTAATTACTCCTAATTTTACTGCAGCTCGGGTTTTAAGCAAGCCTCAGAAAATTGACTAAGGAAATTAGGATTAATTAGAATACACACATGGGTATTTTTAGCAATACAGCACGGGCTGCATAACTTTGTGTACCTTAAAGACTAGTAGGCGTTGATGTTATGGTGCCCAAGAGACAGCTGTACTGTAACTCCTAATTCACTGCTTCCAAGAAAATGCCCAGTAAATGTGAGGAGCCCGAGGCCTAAAACTAACAAGTTTACTTGAGGAGTAATGCTTGCAATATTTTATGAGCACCTCATTGCTGGAAGGGCTTGTTGAATCTTTGTTGAAGCTGTTTCAAAGGCTGTGGCATTTTTAGATGCTGTATGTATCATCTTGGATTTCCAGTCTTTTCTAGTAACGGTGGTATTAAATCTTTGTTTTTCTTTCAATAATAATATTAAGTCAGTCAGAATACTGGCTCTCATGTTCTTCTTAATGCCCATCTCAAAATATTCAAGGTGGAATGTGAATGCTAAATGGATGTA
The DNA here is from genome assembly GCF_017590135.1 of Pyrgilauda ruficollis. Classification (NCBI taxonomy): domain Eukaryota; kingdom Metazoa; phylum Chordata; class Aves; order Passeriformes; family Passeridae; genus Pyrgilauda; species Pyrgilauda ruficollis. The sequence continues at coordinate 763,268 of NW_024518095.1, forward strand.
AAACAATTATTTTTGCCATTTGATCTGGGTCTGACTTGCTCTCTCTCTCTGGCTGACATTCTCTTCTCTGTTAGTCCAAGATGCCAGTATATTATGGACCCTAGACAAACAGCTGAAGCCTTGCATATGTGTATTTCCCATATTTTGCATGCCTTTATTCTGATTTTAAATGTGTCCAGCTTTTTTTCGCTGTGTTTTCAGAAGATTTTTTGCAGTACATTCAGATTTTTTTTTTCAGTGTGGATTTTTCTTGTAATTTGCCTTTGATCTCTTTCCCTTCATGCTTCTTGAGGTAATTTTTTCTTTTTTTTAATACTGGTCTTAATATTTATCTTTTAAGGAGATTTGAGGCGTTTGTACAGATGGGAAAGAGCCCCACCTGTGAATTGCTTTATGACTGGGGAACCACAAACTGTACAGTTGCTGATCTTGTGGATCTGCTGATAAGGAATCAGTTCCTAGCACCAGCAAGCCTTTTGCTTCCAGGTAACTTGTTACTCTTGTACATTTTGTACTGTGTTCTCAGTTTTCTAAGATGCTAAAGAACTTCACACTAACCTGAAAATCAGAAAGGATTAGGTTAAAATAACCAAAAGTGAATATATTTTCCACTTTCTATCATTTGTAATAACAGTTTAAGTAAGAGTTTCAAGTTTCAATAAGAGTGCTGGAGTTTACACATAGTGGCACAATATAACCTGGTGATACTTATGTGTCTCCTAATTTTCAAAAATACTGGCATTAACATTACACAGTTTTTCTCTCGTCCCTAATGTAGTTAACGCTTTTTCTAAATTCCCTTTTCAGAAGCTGTAAGGATGCCACAGGAAGTTACATTACCTCTTTCTTCACAGGAAACCTTGCCTATACATGAGAAACAACTACCTGTACAAGAAAAAAAAGTGGCATCTGTAAAGCCTGCTTTAGCTCAGAGTACTGAGAAGCAGCATTCAGATTCTTCCTACTCATGTGAAGAAAACAGCAGCTCACAGTCCAGTAACACAGGTAGACATTTACTTTGGTAGAATTCAGTGCTATTTTTTTGCTGATCTGTCCTTCACCCCATGGTGGTGCATAAGAATGATGACTCTATTCCTGTCATAGTACATCTGTGGGAAACAGCATCTTGCCAATAAATCACCTACTTTTAGGGAAAACTTAACTGTTAATTAAATTGCAATTTCTTTTTTGCCACACGTAATCCTGTTGTGCTTTTCCAGTGCCTATTTTATAGACTGTTCAGTGTCTCATGCTTTGAAACTAGGTTTTGTATGTCAGAAATTACTAAGAATGCTGGAGAAAAGATGACTTAAGAAGGCATTTTAGGAAAGTGTGTGGTTGGTCTGTTCTTTCCTAAAGGTTCACATTTGGGTTGCTGCCAGCAACATGATGTAACCTTGGTGTATTTTTTGCATATAAGGCAGTGTGGCTCTCTCTGTGATCTGTACACATTTAATTTCTGCTACCTGTATTACAAGTATGAATCAAAAATACAATCAGATGCGTGCTGCAGTGTTAGTTGTGAAGAAAATGATGCACAGGTAATTGTATAGGTTTATCTGCCTTCCTTTTGTGTTTCTGGCCTCTTCATCACAGAGCTGGAAGTAGGGCTCCGCTATGTCAGGTTCTGTGCAGTAGCAAGTTTTTGTTTCAAGGGAACTGAAACAGAAAACCTTGTTCCTTAAGTGAAAACATAGTTTTTTGCTAAATGTCGATGTCTTTCAGATTTCCAGAATTTTTTGTTTCATGACTTGGAAAGCATTACAAATAATTTTGATGTGCGACCAGAATCAGCTGGAGGTAATAAACTGGGAGAAGGTGGCTTTGGCATTGTGTTCAAAGGCTACATCAATGGCAAAAACGTGGCTGTCAAGAAGCTCATTGCTGTGAGTTGTCCTGGGGATTTTTCATTTTAATGACTGTGTACTTTATAGAATAGACTTGTTTATCTTGTTTATTATGAAAAGTGGTGAATGATAGATTTCCCAGTGTTGTCACTGTCCTATATATTGGTTGGATTAAGAAACTTATCCTTAGTCCCATCAGTGTTGCAAGTCAGCACAGTCACAGGAGCCAATTCTTGCCTTCTCTGTAGTTGTCCTTTGAGAGGCTAAGCAAGATGTTGGGAAGAGCAGGGTGCTTCCCCAGTTGTTTTCCCCTCACCCTCAAGAAGTACCAGGAGAGAAGGGATCCTAAGATGGTTTCCATTTCAGATTAGGATGGCCGAGATTCACAAGCTAAATTGTCACAGATTTTTAGTCTTCATAACCATTGTTTTGTGTGAATATTGAATTTGGTAATTAAGTGCTATTAGGGTGTGACTGCAGTGAATGGAGTAAGTTGTTGATTGCTGAAACTGGATCCATTTATCCACTTATACAGTATTCCAAGGAATTTAAAGTCACATTCTGATACTTTATTTTTGGATTGAGTAGAAGGTGTATTGTGAAAAGTTAACTAAGAACGGCTTGAAATTCTTTTTTTTTTTTTTAATTAACAACTGTGCATTTATTATAAACCAATTATGTTAATATCAAATACTTCTTTTTATAGATGGTTGATGTTAGTGTTCAGGACTTGAAACAGCAGTTTGAGCAAGAAATAAACATAATGGCAAAGTGAGTACATCATTATATAATTTTTGTCTTTCTAACATAACAGTTTGCTGAAAATGTTAACTGAAAACATTTAACTGAAAATGTTTCTTATACAGCACAATCACATTTTGTTTGTTTTAAAACATTACCACACAAAGCTGGCTTTGTGCAGTAGAGGTGAAACAAGTAGTTGTGAACCAAGTTCCCTCTACCTTGTGTTTTCCTCAGATGTTGAGAGTCTTTCAGAGCACGTATGAACAGATTTTTTTTTTCTGTAGGTGTCAGCATGAAAATTTAGTAGAATTACTTGGTTTCTCAAGTGATGGTGCTCAGCCATGTCTGGTGTATGAATACATGCCCAACGGTTCATTGCTTGACAGGCTTGCTTGTCTGGTAAGTGAAATCTCTTCTAGCTTCCAGTTGCCTTACTTTGCCCAAGTACAGGAATCTGTGGAATGTCTTTCAAATGGAACTGAACTTTGATGTCCAAATGATGTTTTACTACTTTCTTCTTGTGTTCTAATAACAAGTATCCTTCCAATATGATTTTACACAAACATTTTAGATAAAGTCAAATCAGGCTGTCAGTGCAATGTCATGTACTGCTATCTGAATCATCACAGAAGCTTGCACTGACTGTGCCTGTGTGAGGCAGTGCAGAGGGTGCTGCAGTCTTGTTCCCAGTTCTTATGTTGGCATGTTCTCTCCTGAGATTCTGCAAAATCTGTGAAACTGACCTTGTTCACTGTCCTTGTGATAGTGGTTATAACACAGTGCTCATAGTCCGCTTATCTCTTTCTGAAGTACATAAGTAAATGTGAATTTCAATTTAAAAAAAATATTATTTTGTATAAATGCTTAAGATTTAATCAAATGGTGTATGTTCTAGCCTTGGCCTTAAGTACCAAGTTGCTTTGGTTTTGTGAGCTGACTCTGTGTATCAAGGACACACAGTCCAATAACGAGCCAGACTTAAGGTAGTAGATCAGTGTCTCTGTTAATTTGTTGAAGGAGTTAAAAAAAAAATCTGCTTAATAGTAAACAATTGCAGCTTCTGAGGTTGTAATCTGGTGAACATTTTATATTGGTGCTACTTCAACCACCCATGTCCCCAGACCTAAAATGTTTGGCTTGCTTTTTTTTCTGCACTGATCCTCTGGTTGTACTGGTGCAAGCATCTGTCATTTGGAGAAAGATCTGGATTACGGAACTGACCAGACTGATAAAATAATACTTGGTGAAAAAAAAAATTTAATTTTCATCAGGAGACATTTCCTTTGTAGGGCTGCACAAATACTTCTGCTCCAGTAGGAAAAAAGCTATGATGAGAATGAATAGCAGTGCTTGGGGAAAGAACCAGTTCTCTTAGCACTGCTGTCTCAGTTTAGATTGATTTGTTTGCTTGTATACACTGCTATAGGTGCAATTATTTTTTTTTTAACTGAATCAGTGCAGAAGAGAGACTAAGTCTTACCTAAGGACAGTGCAAGTTTATCTGTAGAAATGAGCAGCGCTTAGCAAGGATGTATATGAAAATGGTCATCAGTGTAACTAGCTGTTATCATCAAGGGAGCTTTAAAGATTCGGGATAATTGAAAGCTAAAGGAGAAATAAATGTCTCTTCCTTTACAAGGAAAAGACATATTTATGGCATAAATCAAGGAATCTAAATCAGAATCTATAAACTAGAAAGAATCTTTTTCTAATAAGATCAGAGAGGTGAGTAATGTATTTACTTGAATATCTGTTCTTGCTGATAATTTAATTTTGTGACTTCACTGGATGTGTTTGATGTACAGACTCTTGCTTGTGTCATCTTTGTGTCTGGATGTGTCTGGATGTTGAACAGGCAAGGGAGGTGGTAGAATGGTGAGATGCTGTAATCCACTTCGCTTGGCCACTGACAAGATTTTTGATGACTGGTTTTTAAATGTAGATGTCCTTACTTCTGAGGTTTAATTAGCACGAGTAAAGCTAAACTCTCAAGAAGTCAAAAAAAATGCTGGAAGATTGACTTCTTGTTGTTAGTAAAAACTGTGGCTTGCTTTGAATTATTTGCTTTGGGTTGAAGGCTCTGGTATCAGGCCAGTACAAAGTGGGAGTTGCAGTAGATACAGATAGGTCTTTGCAGAGCAGCTGGCCTTGGAGGATCACAATCAAACATTAACCAAGGACATTTTTTGCAACTGGCAACTTAATCTAAGGCAAAATGCAGGAAGATAATGTAATGTGACAAAGGCATGTATTTCTGCCCAAGTCAATTAAGAAATGTATGCTGGTTGTGTTTTTGATCATCTACTTGAAAACAACAAAATATAGCAAGAAGTCGCTTTTGGGTTGTAGGGTTTTTGTATGTTTTGGTTTATGTGAGTATATATATATATTTTTTGGATTTTTACTTGCCTTTCTCTCTTAATCAAGGATGAAACTCCACCAATTCCTTGGAATATGAGGTGTAAAATTGTTCAAGGTACAGCAAATGGCATCAACTTTTTGCATGAAAATAATCACATTCACAGAGATATTAAAAGGTAAAACCTGCAGACTATTGCTGGCTGCATTTTCACATTTTAATTTTTCTTTTTCCTCTTTCCCCTGTTAAAATAATTTTAGAGAGAACAAACTGCAAAAAGAATTACTTCAGTCAAGGGCACAATCTTCTGCAAGTGACATCCATCTCCACAATCTTGTCTGTACCACAAGGACATGACCAGTAGAGACTTCTGAAGATAATTATGGGTCTAGAACCATAGAATTGCTTAGGGTGGAAAAGACCTTTAAGATCATCAAGTCAAACCATTAACCCAGCACTGCCATGTCCACTGCCAAACCACATCCCAAGGTGCCTGCACCTACATGTCTTTTAAATATCTCTAGGGCTGGTGGCTCCACCGCTTTCCTGGGCAGCCTCTTTCAGTGTTTCACTTGATGAAGAAATTTTTCCTAGCGCCTAATTAAACCTCCTGTGGCACAAATTGAGGCCATTTCCTCTTGTCCTATTGCTTGCTGCTTGGGAGAGGAGACTGACCCCCACCTGGCTCCAGCCTCCTTTCAGACAGTTAATTGTAGGGTGCAAGAAGGTCTTCCCTGAGGCTCCTTTTCTGCCAGCTCCCTTAGCTGCTAGACAGCTTTCCAGCCATGAGATTTTTGCATTGTAATTGTAATTTGTGTTATAAATGTAATATGTAAATTGTAATATATATCTTAAATTGTAATTTGTATGTTACTTTGAAATAGTTATTTGAGTGCCGTGAGAACACACAAAGTTCTGTTCTCTAACTACTTCTAATGCAGCTGCTGTTGAAGAATAATTAATTTTTAAATAGGGAATTTTTCAGATAAAAGCACATCTTTCTTTTTCCTTTTTGTAGAACACTTCTTCAGAGTGTCTCCTTTCATTTACTCCCATTTTTTATGAATACAGTAAAATTACTTCAGTCAGGTTCATGAAGTTCAAGGTTCTTCAATGATAATGAATGGTCATTGGTTGTTATACCGGAGTTTTTTTCTATGGATATCAGAACTCAGAACAGGAGAGGGTTTTGTTGTAGAGTTTGGTTGGCTTTTTCTGGTATTTTTGTTGTTATTTGTTTCCTCTTTCCTGCTAGAGTTTACTCTGTTAGTTTTTTTAAAAAGAAGCCCAAGTCTTTGAAGCAAAGCCCCAAGTGCTGTACTCGTTCTGGTGGTTAAGAAGGAGCAACTGACTGATTGGGTGTTACAGATGAATGTTTCAGTAGCTTTCTGGTTTCTGGCAACTCTGCTAAACACAGGCAAATTCAGTTTTGTGACCCTTCAGCTTGGGGGTGTACGAGCATTTGCTTCAGCTGTCTCATGTATGTGCTTGCTGCTTTGACAGTTTGTTTCTTCTTTCTTCCCTGCTTAAGCCTCTGGAGAAGTGTAATGACTGCAAGGGAAGCACTTTTTTACCTTACGCTGCCTCTGCCCTTCTAACTGCTGTGAGTTGATAATTTTAGAGAATTGGGTTTGGGTTTTTTTTAGTTTGAATAACATTTTGCAACTTGTTGTGTGAATAGTTCAATACATTTGATTGGTACTATTAATAGTGCTGCCACTCCCAGATAACGTTTAGATGAAGAGACATCTAAGAAGATTACTTCAGTCTTCATTTTGCTGTGATGTGTAGATACCATTCATAAACACACAGGCATTAGAACAGCTTCTCTAGGATAGAGGGGACAATATTTAATGGGTATTCTCACAGTTGTTCATAGTTTTTTTGGACTGGTTATGCCCAGGAAATAGTTCAGTTCACTTTTGAAGCTTGAAGTTGCAGTAAAATTTGCATTTGTTGTGCTTTTTGTCGTGTACCCAAACATAATGACCACTCTTTGGACTGACTCAAGTTGATAAGAAGCTTAGATTTATGAAGTTGTGTTCTTGTTCTCTTTTTTTTTTTTTTTAAAAGTTGAGCTTTAAACAGGAGACCAGTGGGTGGTTGATGCCTTGACAAGTGTCTGGCCTTTTGGAGTGGTCATATATCTAGCATTATTTCTAGCAGTTCTAACACCAAGTGATCCTTTGTAACTTACAGCTGTTTTAATTTTGTTCAGGTTTGGTGAACAAGAAGGAGAAGTTAGAAGTATAACTTTCTAGCAAGTTTTATATGTTATATCAGGCATTGTGGATTTCTTGCAGTTCCATTAAAGGGATCAGAAAATGAGGATTTCATAAATATTAAATCAAGCTATTTTAAAATGGTTTTAAGTGGTACAAGTTTAAAACCCAGTAGATTTCTGCTGTAATTCATCCCACTGAGTATTTTATGAAAGCTTTAAGGACTTTAAGATGAGCCTCATTTGTCAGGGTTGCCTTTTTTAAAGGAAAGTAAAAGCTGGAGGTCAAGTGAAAACACAGTACATAGAATATTCTAGCAGTAATTAAATTTTCTGGTTTTCTTTCAAGACAAAAATAAGAGTATTATTCATTCAACATGAATTTGTCATGGTTGACATAGTATTAGATAATATGTGTAAAAAATATGCCTTTGTTAGTTCTGAGCAGAGATTTAGACTGTAAGAATTAAACTGTGATCCAGTAGAAGTTGATCAGAGCTAAGTATTCTCTATTGTCCCTCTTAAAGCCAAACTATAAATGTAACATAATTGGTCTGTTAAAATAAAGTTTTGTATTTCTAAGGTTTGGGGGGTGGGGGGAGTGTCTATTTTTTTCTCCTTGGATGGATCTTGCAGTCAGTTCTTCATTTATTTAGAGGAATGAATTTTGAAATTGAGCAATTTCCAACAAAACTAAATTTACCTAACTTGTTTTATGAATAATGTATAAATATTTTAGCTTCCAAGATAGTCAAAATAGCAGTTAACATTTGGTTACTAAAGAATTATTAGACCTTTTAAAACCTATTTTCTGTACTGTTTGGAAAATTCTCTTTTTTGTTTTTTCCCCTACCTCCCCTCTCCACCAGTGCAAATATCTTATTAACTGATACATATGTGCCCAAAATTTCTGACTTTGGCCTTGCAAGAGCATCGGTAACATTCACACAGACAATCATGACTGAGAGAATTGTTGGAACAGCAGCCTATATGGCACCTGAAGCTCTGCGAGGAGAGATAACACCTAAATCTGATATCTTCAGTTTTGGAGTAGTAAGTAGAACGTGGGAAGCAATATATGACTTATTTTGTTAATGATAAAAGCACAGAAAAATCAAGAGTATCTGAAATGAAATTATTACTCTGGTCTATAATTTTTCTTTTTCCCAATAGATATTTTCTTAAGATAGTGTTTCTAAACTTTGACTGTGTTAAAATCATTTGAATATGTTGATTTGCTGTGTTAAAGACAAGAGTAAAATAATATTTCAGGTTCTAGCTAAATGTGGTTTGAAGTAGCGTGGAACATTGTTTTTGCTTGCATAGTATTGCACAAAAGTGTAACTCAGGCTAAAAAAGATATTTTAAGAAAATGGTCCAAAATTATGTGTTTTACTATATTCAACACTAAAAATACAATGTCCATGTTGGATTTGCCTTAGAGCTGAGTACAAAAAAGACATGTGCTTAATATTTGGAAGAAAAATGAATCTATTCTGAATAGATCCAAGACCCTACTCACTATTGGCCATTTCCTTCACAGTATTTAGTTTCATGGGAAGGTGGGCCCAACTATGTGTGAATAGTTTGGAAATCCTTCAGTCTTGTTGGGAAGGAGCACCATGTAGGGTGAGAATAACTTGTGCTGAAATTTGTAACCCACACTGCTAATAACAGTTAATGAAAATAAAGGTAGGAACAAAACCAATGAATTGTATAGGAAATCTTTGTACAAACACAGATCCTGAGAGTATTTGTTGACAGGCTGGAGGTCATGCTCCTTTTTGCAGATCATATATATGCTAAGGGTTATTCTGTGCTTTATTTTCTCTTCTGATTTTTCTTCCTCCTAGGTCTTACTAGAAATAATAACGGGTCTTCCTCCAGTAGATGAAAACCGGGAGCCCCAGTTGCTGGTATGTTCTTCATGCTTTCCTTCCTTCCCACTGCTCCAGGATCACTTTATATGAAATCATAGGTTAACAGGTTCTGAGACAATCAGTTGTTGGTCAGCAATTTCAGACTGATCCATAGAGGAAGGCAGAAGATCTGCCTGTACTCATTGGCTCTTATTTATTCATTTGTGCTTCCTCAAACAGTACGGGGGATTACAGATAACCCACTTCAAGTGTGTTGGAACTGAGGACTTTTCGACTAAACCAGTCAGATTTAAAATCGATTTCTGACTAGAAGTTTCCAGCAGATACCACTGAGACTGGAGACAGAAGATCAGTTTGCAGACAGATTCATTTAAAGAAATAGGCTTTATAAAAGTGATTAAAAAATTATACCAGATTAAGCTTGCATATTTGTGGGTTATTAGGATACTTAGTTGATTGTGCCTCTTCTCTTACAAAAGAAACAATACTAGAAAACTGAGCCTTGAAGTGAGAGACAGTTAAATCTGTTATGGTATGGCTTAAAGAAATTTGCTTTATGATGTTGTGGTAATTAAAATTATATAGAATAAAATAATAAATTAATAAAAATGTATAATTTATTTATACTCTCACATGCTGTTCAGATACTTACAATGTTATCTGTTTGTTGGTTCAAATTCTCTTGTAGTTAAGTATAAAAGATGAAATTGAGGATGAGGAAGCAACTATTGAGGATTTTGTTGATGAAAAGATGAGTGACTGGGATGTACCTTCAATTCATAAAATGTATTCAATTGCTGATCGGTGTCTGAATGACAAAAAAAACAGAAGGCCAGACATTAAGATGGTATGTAGTCTTTCAGAAAAAAGGTTTATTTTGGGTGAGAGTGTGTGTGTTCCTGTGTATGGTTACAGTATCAGTTAATTATATTTCTGTCTGTTCTCTTCCAGGTCCAACAGCAGCTCCAAGATATAAAAACTTGATAATGTGTCTCTTCTGATACCAGTGTTTCTGTAATGGAGACCAGTACCAAACATTTAATCAGTATTTAGTGCAATATTATCAGTGATTCTGCTTTCCAGAACTTTCTGGACACATGTAAAGTGAGCTGTTGGCCTGTCAGGAGCTCTTTCACATTTCCTTGGTCACTGGGCCCTTAACATGCGAAAACTCTTTCTTGTATTAACAAATTGCAGTGCTGGTACATCATCTTCTCCTACAGCTTTTTAAATGCATTTCCATATTACATTCTATTTGATTCTTTTTATTTCCAAATACCTGCAAAAGCATATTACTGTAACTGGCCAGAATGTTTTTTCTGCAAATTGCTTTCTTGATCAGGTGTACTAGACCTTCGTCTATTGAAGACAAAACCATTTAATAGCTATAATGGTAGTTAATATTGTCTTTTTGAGAGTGACAATAGTATTACCCAGTTTAAACAAGCTTCTACTTAATATTTTAGCTTAAGAGTTCATACTAGAGTGAATGGTCTAGTACTGTTAGTGAATGTCATTATTATCAAAAAGTCTTCTTGGTGTTAGTTTTAGTCAAATAAAGGCTGCAAGACATTTTCTGGGTTATTTTTTTCATTTCAAGCGTTCCCAAGCAAAATAGTTATCTTGCTGTGCAGATGCATTTACATTTGCAAATGCTTTCTTACAGTGAATTGTATGATGACAAAACATTTAATTTTTATTCACAGGAAGACTCTTAGCTACTTTGACTATTTTAGGAGGATTGAGTATTTTTAGTACTTTAGGAGAGGATTCCATATGGATTATAAATACAGATGGTTGCTTTTCTTAAAGGGGTCAGAATAATGATGTGAAGACCAATACTGCATTTTACTTAGTCAAATAATTAAGCTATTTTTAATATATATATGTATGTATATTAACTAAATACAAAAATACACTTCTGAAAGTATAAATGGAAAGCTTTTTAAAATAGAAACATTGACAGATCAAAGCAGACTAAAAATGGAATGAAAGTGACTAGTAAGATTCCAGATGCTTTGGACTAAGTATGAACATATTACCATTGTAAATGAAAGATGTTCTTTTCATATAAACTCATTTTGCACCTCGTGAACTTTCTTAATAGCTTAGGGATAAGAACACAGTCGGGCCTACAGTTAAATTTGAAATTCTGTGATTGTGGAATCACAGGAATATCAGGAATATGTATCTCGTTGATTTCTGCATGTGATTTCAATGTAATGATATCATTAGATTTCTGGCTATTTATTCAGTTTGTATTGCCTTTTCAATCCGCTAGCTTAATTTAGAAACAAGAATCTACCTAATGGCTTCTAGATTTTTTTAGTATAAATTGTAAAAAACTGTTAATATATAAAAAAACCTCTGCATTATTACTTCTTTCTACTATTAAAACTTTGAGCCTTGAAAATAATCATCATTTTATGTTGCATTTCTGTTAATAACATTATGGTAACCTCACTGCGTGGAATAAAGCTGTACGGGCCTGAACCTGGAGAAAAAAGCTGCTATAAAGCTGAATTAGAATAAAATGTGCTGAAGCCATTCTTCAATTGTAAGCATCTCCAGCTGTTATGTGAAGGTTTCTTATTAGATCACATCTGCTTTTTACTATTCCCTGGAGCTGGAATACAGCTGTAGTGTTGTCCAAAAGTCTGTTTGCTGTAGCATATCCCTGGTCAGCTCTGTTCACCTCTGGTAGGGTAGAACAATTTTGTTCATACACCAATTGGGATGTTCTTCAGTGTGAGGAGAATCTCAGCCACAAGCATGGGAGTTCCTGCTCTGTCATACTAGACCATTACTATTTGCAGTGCTGCTCTTAGCAGTGAGGTTTTGGCAGTAGTTTTCCCTTCCTCACTGAAAATGAAGCATGTCAGCTACTATTTCATACAATTTAGAAAAAAGTTTTGAACTTCTTTAGTGAAAATGAGGGGTTAACTCGGTAAAACTAGCTAACTTAGGTGGCAACTATTTTTTTTTTTCAATATGCAGGGGGCAAGGAGAATAAGAACTTCCCTTTCCCACTCTAGATTTTTTTAAGGTCTCCATACAGTAAAGTCAACATCTCTAAACACTAACAGAGGCTAAGAGCAGCTGATTTTAGTTTATTTTGTTCCCTGCAAAAACATTAAATTATCCTAGAATACATACTTCTTTGTGTTAGTTACTATACTAAGGCTTTCTGGGACACAGATCAGTAACTTGAGTCATTCAAGATACTTGTAGTGGGATGATCTGCTTTCAAAGAACTCTGGAGCTGAGAGAAATCCAGTAGTATAGCATAGTAGTTCATGCTGAGCAAGTAAGAACAGATAGAACTGTTCAATCACCAGTCAACTACTTCAGCATTTTAAAAGGATAGAAGAAATTTTCAAAGGGGAATATTACTGAAAGCACAAAATCCTCAAGAGAAGAACACCCTTGATTCTGCTGCGGAGCCCTCGGTGCTGCTCCGCTACAACAATGAGAAAGCTGTTTCTAACTTGGTGATTTTTCTCTATTAGCAAAAGCCAGGAATTCTGTTTCTGCTCACCTCCCTTCTTACACCCCGCCATCACTTTCTAGTCCCATGGGAACTGTCTATTACACATTCTGATCTTAGAAACTAGATCTTTATTGAAGAGACTATGAAATGATTCAGACAACACCAAGCTAAAGCATCAATCTTTATTTATAAAGTAAATTACAAAATAGATAAGGTAAACTTAGTTAATTTTAGCATCTGAAGGTGGCTTTCATTGAATACATAAACACACTGATAAACAAAATTTTTTATTTACAGTGTCAGTCTGAGCAACAGAGCAATTTTTACCTTGATTAGTTTAACCATTGATAGGAGTGTTTTAAAAGATCGAGATCTCCCAAACTTGCAACATAAACATTTATTAAATAATTACCTGTCTTGTTAATTAACTGTTTAATAGATTGTGAGTTAACTGCAAGCAGCTGCATTGCTTTTGGGTTTTATGAAGGCCAACAACAATTTAAATGGACACTTTTAGTTATTTAATGATCAGAGACAGTTAATGGAGCAACTTTGATTAATGCCCACATTTTGCCCTGGTTCTGAACATTCATGACAGAAGTGGAGGCAACTATGTAGATGTAAACGTGATAGATTGTACAAAAAGAACAGATACTTCTTATTGCTGTTAGGAGAATAGCTACAAGAGGCCTGGAGAAGCAGCCAGCAGTGCAGGACTTCATACAATTCTCTTTTTGGGAAAAGGTGAGGGAGAGACATGCTCAGGACATGACTGATTCCTGTCTGGGCTGGGTGTGTACATCACAGAATATTTTCACGTAGGGAAATTTACAATGTCTGGTTTGGGCTGAACTCTAAAGCAGCTCATCATAAATGCTCTTGCATAATCACTTAACTGGCTATCATCATCCTCCAGATTAAGTTTTCCACCTCCTATCCTCATCTACCTAGGGCAGGATTGCACAAAAAAAAAAAAAAAAAAAAAAAAAAAAAAAACAACAGCAAAAAAAAAAACCCCAAAACAAACATCCAACAAAACCCCCACAACATGCACACAACCATATCAGGTCAAACTGTTCATTATTTAAAGCATTTAGTCTTAAAAAGCTGAACTTCTTTACTGGCTCAAGAAAGTGTAGAGGTATGTGCACTCTTGCTATGGCTGGCACAAGGGCAGGAATACTAAATTCAAACAATCCTCTAGCATTAATTTTTAAATGCTGCACTCCTTAAAACCAAACCAAAACAAAAATTCCAAAGTGAATTAGGTGTGTTGCAAATATTTGAGTTAATCTGAAAATACATTTAATTACAGTGTACAATGAGCTGCACACACAATAACCATATTTAAAAAACAATGACACTTGCCTGACACAAAGTAGAGAAGGCAAGAGGCAGGAAAAGAACACAAGAGCAAGCAGATTAGCTGAGGATCAAGAGCTATTGAATTGGACTGATGTAGTGTGTAAAATTAAATGAAAAAAAAAAAAGCTGAAGTGTAAAATTTCTGCTGCATATAAAAAACTCAGGTAATACCAACTATTGCAACCTTTACATTATATAGTGCAATCTCAGATGTCAACAGTAAGCTAGTATAGCCAAACAAAATAATAGATAAATTTTTTGTCAGGAACTACTACTTTCAAAACATTATTCCCTACAAATCTAGGTTAAAATCCATCTTCCACCAGGTAAACACACATTCAGCTCTACAATGAGTGTATCCAGCAGCTACAATAATATCCAATGATCCAAAGCTGGCAACTCCCATGTAGCTTTAAACCAAAACCAACAAAACTCAAAAACCACAAAGGTCACATAAAAGACACTAAAAAGCAACTCCTCACTGGGAATATAATCTATTCACGAGTATTTGCTTCATCACACAGTTTTAAATATCTAAGGTCATCCAATACTTAATTTCCACATCTAATTTCCCCTTAATGCACTTATTAAAATAATCTACTTTTCCTCTACCTGTTAAACACATTACTTACAGTTCAATCAAGTTTAGACTATTCTGGCTGATTTAAGTATTTTGAAGAAGGGAAGAATGGAGGAAAAGAAATCATCAAAATCCTAACTAGGGGCTTGCTGCCAGCAGTTACTCAAGACCTAGTTGGACTTAAATTACAGATGTACGTTACAACTGAAGTTCAAACATTTAGAAAAAGTAATTTTTAGAATACCTTGAAAGTAAAAATTGCAGTTGATAGTGCAAACACAGTAGGACCTCAAGGACAACTCACTGTTATGAAGCAAGACTGCTTCAATTTTTACTGAACGTACACATTTTTAGGTCCAACTGCACTGATAATTAATTACTTATTAGATGCTTTAGACATATTGCTCTGAAAGCAGCTCCATAATCTATTGAGTATGCTAACTCATAGACTTTTAATCTCCTTTTACTTGGTCATTCAGTACCTAATGTGTAACACTTATGAGTGATACAGAAGTCTGGAAAAGCTATTGTGTTTTATGTAAGATTTCTTTAAAAGATAATTCATGAAATTAGTTATAAATTTGAGATTACCAAGTTTTTGCCTTGGAAAATGTCCACCTATTCCTGAATGCTTATATTAATTGAAAAATTTATTTTAGTTTATTTTTTCCATTACAAGGAAAAAAAAAACCCAAACGAAACAACAACAAAATCTAGCAATGCATCCTGTCAAAATCCAAAGAAAACCTTCTATTTTACTATTATCCATAAGTGCTACAAGGAAAAATAGTTTTAATTGGGACAACACTATGTAGTCCTTCATCTCTTCTCACGTGGAAAGTCTTAGAGGTTTAATGGGCTGTGCATAAGAATACAGCTGTGACTTACAGAATACATGGGCTTCATAGTCTTATGTCTACAAAGTTTATGATCACATGTACAGCTATTAAGTAATGGATTCTAAATTAAAGGGGTAGTTTTAGCTTAGTTTTTCTCTTCTAGCTTCAAAATAATTATTTCTTCTATATGTCATAAAACATGGTCAACAAATATCATGTAATAATATAAAAAGTGTTGAGGTCAGAAAAGAGAAGAGTACAAAGAGCTTTATTTTATCACTAGCATCTATGAATGGAATGATTTCAGTTCATTACCAAAAGCCAGAATTCCATTTTTTACCCTTAATATTTTAACAAATACAAACACAGTTTTTAATCATTAGGTGTTTCAGTCTCTGCTGGACCTCTGATCAGCCTTCGGATTCCCCTCTTCCCTGCAGGACCTTTTGGTTTAGCAAAACTCTGTTTGTAAGCATGTTGTTTTGGATGTACTTCTTCATAAAGAAAGTCAGCAGTTAACTCATCACCATTATCTATTTCAATCTGGCAGAAAAAACATCATACTCAAAGTCAAAAACATTTAGAAACTTTGCTGAAACTCAATACTATATTAAAACCATATGTGCAATAATGTTCAAAGTCAAGCATGACAAGTTTTCCAACTTGTGCCTAGTGCCCTGAGAAATCTTGGAGAGTTTTTCTGAGACTCCCCCTATACTCTTACCACTATTAAGTGTGACTTAATTATTTTCCTGAAATATAAGCATGACTAAACTGTACATATGCTAGGGACTTCTTTTTGTCCCAAGCTTTGGCACAGTGTACCTGTTAACACTAACTAGGAGAACACATTCCATGTGAAACTAGTGCTTATTTACTCATTTTAAGTATTTACACATTTTAAGGATCAAAACTGTTCAGTACAACATGTTTTAAACACTTAATGTATAAGCAATGTGCATGTTTATTGTTATCTCTTGACAAAGAAGGGAAGGAGTATAAAGAAGGTTACATTATTAGCTGGTTACTGCCAGTCAGCAAGTACTCAAGTGTTTAGCAAGCTAAAATAATGAACAAATGGAGGGGAGTGTTTTAGTTTTCAAAATATAGATATATGAAACCAAACAAAAAGAAAATAGTGTTCTCAAGCCAAACTCCACTGTTTTAAATTGCAGGAATTTAGAATTCAGAGAAATGCTATGGCCTTGCTCTGCTGAGCATTCAGCACTTCATGCCCTGCCAACCATAACACTTGACAGACTTGCCAGACCCAGTTTTGCTGTTACAAGTACATGCTTCAGAAATTTCAGTCTGCAGGAATTTTCAGGAGTCGCATGGTGCTTTAGTTTTGTTACAGAAAGGCAATTTCAGAAAAATAATTACATACAAATACACATAGCAAAAATCTAGTTAATTCATGTCATTTCACTAAAAATGGTTAGTATTAATTCTGCTATTTTTAAACATAATCTCTGCAGAAACTAAGCTTCCACAAAAGTCTTAAAAACATATCCATAGGTAACAAGTGGACCATTTCTGTGGTCTCTGCTTGGGAGGTGAGAAGCAACTTTTTGCATTGCAGTAAAATCTATACAGTGTGAAAAGATCAGCTTACTTGCAAATACTTGTTTGCCCCATCAAGGATTCCTAAGATAGCAGTTCTAATTTTCAGAACTGCAGCTTGAAATTATTTTGAAAATCCCTACATAGCTGTATCTTAAAGGAACCTTAAAGGAATTTAGTGTTTAACAACAGTAATATGTTGTGGTCCAAAATACGACACAACTTTGAGTAAGAAATCATGTTAATTCTATAAAGTCCTTCAAAGTACTCTCAAGCACTTCCTTGATGCACAAGAATATATTTGTTCAAGATAAAAGTGTAGCAATTATGAAACAGAGTAAAACTTCCATGACTTAACTTTGTATCTTTAGCTCCATCAACAATTATTTCCTGTTCAGGACAAACTAAGTTACACTTGTTATTGTTTAGACAAGGTGGTGACAGAGACAGTTACAGTTTTCCATTAAGAAGGGAAGACAGGTATGGAGAACCGACTGCACTTACCTTTCTAACTATCTGCATCCACAGCTGTGTTTCTACAATTTCTAACAGTGGACTTTTGCAACTAGAGTAGAGCATTCGTTCTCGTATACTACAGGTATACCCTGGCATAGAGTAGATGAAAACTGCAGGAAAAGAAAACAACAACACAAATCAGACCATAAACACACACTATCAAAAGCTGTATCATAAAACCATTTATAGCAAAGAGGCAATGGAAATCAACTATTTAATCTGAAAGCAAAAAATGTAGTGCTGTTCTGGAGCTTTTTTGCTTCAGCAAGTGTTTAATTTCAAACAGAGGATAAGAGAATGGCCACTATCTGTATGTTTTCACATTTATGGGTGCTCATAATCAAAAGGGATAGCTCACTACTTTACAACCATAAGAGCTCTCCTTCACAAGTTCAGTTTCACAACCAAATGACTCTGAAATTTATGATCATGCTGGCACATCTTTCTCTCTGACTCAAAATTCCTAAGGAATTTGAAACAAGCCAGTGAAGTTTCATATTGAGAAATTTTCTCATACTTATGGATTCCAAATAGTCTCCTTCATGTGTGTGCTTATACAGGAAAAAGTGGTAACGTGCAGCATCCTTTGGAACTCTTTTTGGCAAGTCCTTAAGTTCAGTATCAAGTGTGTTGGCCAAAATAATAGTTTCATTTTTCATATCAATTTGCTGTAAACAAAGCAAACATGAATACAGTTAATACACAAAAAACAAACCAGAGAACATGACAGGATGGAAAAAAGTTTGGATTAATGTAATTCAAAATAGTAATTTGTCAGCATACTACATCAACACACATTGTTTAATATGTGGGTAATCTATATTATACTCATTATTAAAAAACAGTTAAAATATTTTATACTTGCCAGTTGCACATAATTGAGTTTCTTATTTTTCAGTTTCTCCAGAGCCTGAATAGCTTCTTTAGCAATGGGGAATGCTACTCCTTGCAGTGTTTGATGCTTGGTATCTACACCAACATCTGCCTGTACCTGGAACACAAGTCAGCTGGGTTGTTAAAAGAAACCTCTGCAGGCATTTATTTGGTTTCATACAATGACTGACAATGCATTTCATATGGTTATACATACAGTTAGCAGTAGCACTTCCAAAAATAAACCACCCCAAGAAATCATCCCCATATACAAAAGATTTGCATTTTTAAATTTATAGATGATGTTTGTTTGCTAGCCTGCAGAATTTCATATCTCTGAAATATGCTCTGTTCTGCTTAGCAGAGCAACAAAATCATGAGAGGGAAAACTGGTTCAAGTGTCAGCGAAGAAGTCTAAGTCAAAATCTGGTATAGAGATACAATAATCCAGGAAAAAAAATCTTGATTTTCAGATGCTGTGCTATACTTTTGAACTGAAAATATTCCTTATAAACTTTGTTACAGCTTAAAAAAATTAGATCAAAACAAAGACATGATTTCTAGGGAGTCAAAATTTTTCAAGTAAGAGAGAAATTATGAGACAAACTGATCTTCTAGAAGGAAAAGTAAAGCTTCTACTCTTCCCTCCTCCTTCAACATACTCCCCCAAATAGCCTATACCAAAACCAAAGCAAACAAAACAAACAAACAAAATCCTATTTTTTTTATTTCTAGAAGGTCTACCACAAATTAAAAAACCAAAAAAAATCCAGGACAAGCTAGACAATTATTCATAATCCAGTTATATTAGTGTCAAATTATTGGAGGGAACAGTTATTTTAAAGCTAATGTTAAAGAATTTATGTTTATCTTAGCATTCATTCAGTTTCTCTTAAAATGAGCTCTGGCCTCCAGTCTTCTTCAGTCTTAGTTTATTGTCTAAGTACTGTTTTTCTAATATATTTACTTCCTTTTTAAGTTTCACAGTTACCTTTAACATTAGTTATGAAGCTGCAAAAGTCAAAAAAGTGTATCAAAGGGAAAGTGTGGACCTTTCCTCCCTAGATCTATCAACTAGAAGATGCATAGCTTTATTAAGAAGAGATGCTAATAAAATATGAAACAAACTGATAAAAAATTTAAAAACCAACACTTGTGGCAACACTTACTTATACTTCACATTTTAAAGAACAGCTTGTCAGCAACAAGAAAAGACAAAAAGAAGAGGTGGAGAGCTTACTTTGCACAAGGATTGATAAGTTTATGAACAAAGCTATAGAAAAAATGTTTTGCAAAATATATATCTGCAACAAAGCCTGACTGACAAATGTAAAATAGGCATCATGAAAATAATAAACCATCATAAAATATCATACTCTAGAATCCATATTAAAGTACAGGTAGAAAATAAATACTCCAAACTTAAAAAGAAGCTGTGAAGTGTGGAGATGCACAAGGGAAGAGAGTAACCCAGTGTAACTCCAGATACAGGAAAATGAACAGAACCACCTAAGGCACTTAAGAATCTTTAAATTCCCACCACTAAGATTTAGTTAGTAATGGTTGCTGAGTGCTGGATAAAATGGCGGATGAAATTTCCTGTGAATAAATGTCAATATATGCAAGAGGAAAAAAAACCTCTTTTTCTGCTTGTATGGTGACTGGGTTGAGTTGGCTACTACCATTCAGGAGCAAGACCTTGCATGTCATTCTGACTAAATCTGAAAATAACCCCAAGGCAAAAAATAAAAAACCCGAACACTCCCCATCCACAAATGAAATGTTACAAATTGTTAGAAAAAAGAGTAGAGAACAGAACACATTGTTACGCACTGTAGATATCAGTAACATGCCTGCATCTTGAATACCACATGCAGATCTGGCTTCCCCATCCCTCCATCTCATAAATTATATAGCAGAACTGGAAAAACTGCAGAGAAAAGCAAAAGGATCAGAAGTATGGAATGCTTTGTTTAGGAGGAAGAACTACCCAGATTAGGACTTGTCAGCCTGGAAGAGATAACTGATAAGGAATACAACAGAGGTCCATGGATAGAGAATCATGGCACAGTTGTGGTTGGAAGGGTTCTCTAAAGGTGATCTAGTCCAACACCCCACCCAGAAAGCAGCAATATCTTCAAATTCAGAGCCCCATCCAACCTGACCTTGAATGTTTCTAGGGATGGGGTATCTTCCACCTCTCTCAGCAAACTCTTCCAGTACCTCATCACACTCACCATAAAACACCTCAACACACAGAGAGTCATTAACATAAAACAAATTCTTGCTCATAGCTAATCTAACCTACCTTGTTTTAGTTTAAAACCATTCTCCCTTGTTCTACTGCAGCAGGCCCTGCTAAAAAATCTGTCCCTTTATTTTTTACAAGCCCCCTTTAAGTACTGAAAGGATACTAAGATTTCCCTGAAGCCTTCTGAAAAAAAAAAAGTCAATAATCAACAAAGTTGCACCAAAAGCACAGTAAAGTGAAAACAAAAGTTACATAGCTGTATTTAACACAATGGCTGCCTGGTATCCAGCTGCAGAAAGAAATCATACTTCAAACACATGTACTACATGCTCTAACATACAAGTCTAAAGAACAAATAAGTTCAGCACATGACCTATTTTAATATACATCTGATATAAACAGTGTTCAAATGAAGGACAAATGTGATAAAAAGAATCCTCTGAAACTTTTCAGTCACTAGCTAGGTGGCAATCATCAATTTTTTTGGTTAAAGGCATTTGATAGAGATTCTTCTAAAAAGTGTTTGTAGCATAAGTAAATCAGTCTTTTAAAGTGATCAGCTATTTGGTTTGGATTTCTGTTTTATTTTTATTGGAATCCTCTTCCCTTCTTCTCTGTCTTAAAGAAAAGTGCACTGGTATGGAAAACTATGCACCTTTCCTCTAAGAGTAAGGCTGCTGAAATACTCCTGGCAATCACTCACTGCAATAGTTGCTATTCTGTGTTTTCTCTGCAATTTCTGCCACCGTGGGAAATGCATGGGGGTCATCACATGTGGACAATGACTGAAGTTGGAAGACATCTCCATAGATGTCTTCCTGTCCAAAGACACTGTTCAATCAGGGCCACCTAGAGCCAGTTGCTCAGTTGTCTGTCCAAACATCTTTTGAATATCTCCAGGATGGAGACCCCATAACCTCCCTGGGCAACCAGTGCCAGTGCCTGGTCACCCTTCACAAAGAAGGACATCCAGTGATACTAAAAGCTAAGGTTGCAACAATTAAGCTCTGCAGGTGCCAGGCCTCTGACTGGGACACTGGGCCTTTCAAACATTGTGAGATCACTCATGCCACTTCAACTCCAGCCACCATCACCCTGCAGTTTCAACCCCCTGAGAAGTACATTTATATGCTCATCCACTCACACTTTCTGAAACTTTCCATTTTCTGTTCTGCCTTTTTTTTACCCTAGAAAGACATTTCCCTACAATACATTTGGAACTCTGCACCATTTCCCACCCATGCTTGAAGACATTTTAGGTACCTCTTTAATCTTAATTTGTCGAAGTTCCTCTTCTGCTGCAGTCAAAGGTGCAGGGGAGGATTGTGATATCAAGTATTTTTTATATCCATTCAGTGAAACATCATCCTGAAAACACAATATCAATATTTATCAGGGGTTTTTTAGAATTTTAGAAACTTTTCTTCAATGATTTTCTATGGAGCATTGCAAAAAGTAGTTGCCTTCCATACAGTTATGGTCATTTTATTTCAATATTCCAATATTCCATTATGTCTTGTTTCAGGAGCCCAGAGGTATCCAGGTTAATACATATGAATTAGCAGGTGGGACCATAATAGGGTTCCACCACAATAACAGTGCTTGTTGCAACCAAACCATCTTTAGGTTTAACAAAATAAAGATGAAGTAACCCACTGATGCTGATGATCAAGATCCCGAGTGAGATCAGCAACTTGAACACCTTGAAGAAACTGTGATTTTCACACAGATGAGCATTAAAGACCAGCAACAATTAAGAAGTTTATAAAGACACTGAAACCAGCAATTTAGAGATATATAAACTGTAACATAATGAGCCTGGGAAAAGTGAGTTATATCAATGTCATCTTCCATGTGCCCCAGGCCCATTCTGAAATAACAGTAAGACAGATATAATGCTCCTTCCTTAAAACTGAGATGAAAGCTCAGACTTGTAAGGCTAGACACAAATTCCACATAATATATAGACTGCTAATGGTTTGGTGCAAGTGGCAGTGAGAGACTGGTTGATTGAACAGACAAGAAAAAAATAACAGGATCCCTACCTGTAAACCCTCTTAGCAAGTCAGTTATCTACTCGCCTAGAATACAGCCTCTTCACGTTTGTTAGAATAATGACAGGTTAATGATAAATATAACACATTATTTACTCAGTGAGCAACAGAGTTATTAGTCTCGTGTCCACCACAACAGCCCATTTCTCTTTCACAGCTTTTTTCCCCATTACAATATCCTCTATTCTTCCCCAAACCTTCAACTCCTTCCATTCTATTAGAGAACTCATGCTCATGCAGTGAGATTAAGAGATATGCCTATTATTCTTAGGTCATTTAGTTTTCATAATCATGGAAGCAAGGACTTCTAAGCCTGATGATGTTAACTATACCTATTAACTTGTTAAACTTTACCTATTACTAACTATACTTATTAACTTGTTCAACTTTAACACTTGAATAATACATAGCTTTTAACTCTTTTTTTCCTTAATCCAGAAAGATCATAAGCAACTCACATTCATACCGATAACATCAGCTATTATATTCAGCATTTAAAGTCAGTGTCCTGACTTTGAAAAGAAAAACATACCTGTACTGTTCCAAATACTTCATCCTTAATATGGCCACCTCCAAATTCTTTCTTAAGCGTTGCTCTGGTTGCTGCATACAACATTTTTTGACGAACCTAGCATATAATAAAACAGTAGCTTTTTGGTTCTTTTTTAAAATTTTGCTGTACACAGAGAATCCAGTATGTTGGTGCACCAAGTCCATCAACAAACATCTTTCTTGAACAAGTATTCCAAGTGTTGAAACTGCACTGTAGAGCTCTGAATCATGATACTTACTTATACTATTAAATTCACAAGGTCTTGATACTATGTATTATTATCAAAGTAACTTCAAAACTGAATTGCAGCCTTAGTTGGAGTATGAGCTTTTTTTTTTTAAATGGGAAAAAAAATCAACATAATCGTTACTAATTTTAAATGGGAAAAACCACAATTGTTTGAATCTTTTGTCACCTGGTCTGTGTACTAATGGATACAACAGACAGCAAAAAAGCAGACTCATTAATACTTTTGATTTGATAGTGACTCCAGATAGTTATGGTTCAATTACAGAGTGGAAAAATTACATTTGCTCCCTATTAACTTGTTGTCTAATATAGTCACTTACTCCTCTCTCAGCAGTCCCACCTTCCCACTTTATTTCACCCTCATGTTATCCTCTCCACAATACTTCACCTTTTCCACATAATTGTATCTATGCACACCAACTGTTGGTGTCTTATTATTTCCTAACTGCTAGTGAAAGTAGTAGGAATACTGGAACACCTTTGCTTTCTGCCTTCCCTTATCCCACATTCCCAGAACCAGTATCCTAGTTTCTCGTAGAAATCCTTAATTCTGACCTCAGTCCTGTCCCATGCTCTCAAACCACTAAGAAGGACTGTATTCTGTGGCACAACATATCCACAGGTGCCATCTGGGCAGCCAGCAAGCCAAACAGAATAAACAGCTTGAGCTCAACTATAATTCTTCTCTGTATGAGCACCCATTAAGATTTCTCTCCTATATCTTTCAATAAATTTTCTGAAATCCTGACAGTAAGACAAACAGGCAAAAAAACTGTATTGTGTCCACCAGTCAGGCTAAAAACCTTGGATCAGCTGTACTCCATCTAGACCTACAGATCTGCTCTTTCACCATCTTAAAGAAACATTTTCCTAGTTTTCTTCTGGGAAAGTAGGAGGAAGCTGGGGAACGCTTCATTCCTCAAACCCTCTTCCTTCATATCTCGGATTCAGATCAAATAGTACTGTTGAAAAATCATTAACATGAAGCCTCTGATGACTGTTACTTACAGGAGAGTGATCAGGTGACCATGCAATGAAGATCCATTCATATCCTTGAGCATTCTGTGAATCTAATCTGTATAATATATAACATGGTTGCTTGTCTTCAAGAAGGGGAAGGACAAAGGAATCATAATCCTTTTCCCATGATCCAACTGGCTGCCTAGAGGATCCCACAACAAGCTGCTCTAAAACCAATAACCAAAGCTACAGGTTAGCAACTACACAGTTAATAGTGTCTGTCAAAATTAATAATTACAATAAGAACTTAATTGGACACTTAATTGTTCATAATTATGCCCAGAAGAATGGAAGACAAGAACAGTCAGTGTAAAAGTGGGTGAATTCCTACAAAGGTTGTGTATGTTCAAACCCTAACTTACTTTAACCAAAATTCTGATAGTTGAGAAGTAATGTGCTGGTCGTCATTAAGTTGTTTGATCAGAAGTGATACTACTGATGTTAGTTTCTCTAACATAGTGTACACATAAGGGAAATAAGAACTGTATTCTAACAGTTAGTTTATTTTTTAATTTGGAATACCTAGGTATAAATAAGAGTAAGCTTTCAAACTTTAGAATGATAATTAATGATGCTCTTGGTATCACATAATTGTGTTTGTACTCTTTGTAAGGAGTCAATAACACAGTTACACAGTGAAAAGAGTTTGGAATGAATATGCTTGCACTAATCACTAACTTGTCATGTAAGTAGATAAACCTTTCTAATATAGCTTCACAGCTATGGTCTCTTTAAATTACTGAAGTTGTTTATTATGTATAATTGGTTTAAGTCTGTATAGAATACTTCAATGGCATTTAATTATGTGAACAGCTGTAGCAACAAGATTTTTCTCTTATTTATACATCACATCTCAGCTTCCAAAGGAAATATGAGCATACTGTCTTACAAAACATTTATCAGCTTCCCAAAAAATACTAGCCTGCACAAGTGGAATAGAAATACCTTGTTTAAATGGGGTCCTGCAACAGTTTGAAGACCGTCATAGTAGCTAGTAGGTAGTACAGATCACCTTTTGAGAGTCTAGGGCTTAACTTACAAAACTTCACACAAAAGTATAACAGCACACAAATGCCTCTACAGCAAAACTTCAAGCAAAACATTCCACCACAGTAGCTCACAGAACATGAACAGCTCAGGGCAAGGGTTTTGGCCCTTCTTTGAATTAGACACAAAGTACCTGAACTACCCAAAGTTGTACACCTAAACCAAGGGTATTCAGAAAGTACTTGCCAATTCTGAACTCTAAGTGGATTTATACCCACTTGGATTTAAGATACAGCCAGAGGAACTTCATGCCCAGCAGCAAATCTCTTATTAACTCAGATTAGCAAAACACGATTTGAATTTTATCTGCTGGCTATTATCTGTTCCTTAAAGCTCCTGAAGACAGATGAGGCAACTGCCCTTCTTCCAGTATACTGGGAGTTTTACAGATTTCTTTTTGAACTGCAGAAAATACTATCAAAGACTGGATTCTGCTCCTTATAGAGATGAAATGCATGTACCTATAGGTTTATGTCTATATATATGTGTATACACATGAATACATATGCGCAAAAATTAAAAAACAGGAAATTAAAAAATAGGGAAAGTATTAAATTTGTATCTTATTTCTAGGCTTCACTTCATATTATAAGGTAGCATATACACAAAAGCATATTGTTTTGCCTTGCTCAATGGGAAAAAAAACCCAAAACAGTGGTTTGTCAGCACTTACTTTGTGCTACTGAGACTATCACAAAGTCCTGCCTGTAATCTTACTACTCCCACTGCCTTAAAGAAACCTGTCTTAAAATTTCGGAGGACTTCCTAAGAAAAGCAAACACAAGGAAGGTAACAGTAGGTTATTTACCTACCAATGAAAGTGTGTCTGTGTATGTATGTACATGTAACATTCTCCAGCTAGCAGATTTGTAGTGTATTGTAAATGAATGACTTCTAAAACAAATGCCTTCAAAGTGGACAACTGACATGCTTGAAAAGATGGACTAAAACAAGAAATATCTTATACAATGAATCAACATTGCTATTAAAGAATATAAAAGCAATTATATAGTCTGTCTCTCAATGTTTGCAGCCTATATCCCTTGCCAAGAAGTTCAAAAATCAGACTCAAGTTCTGATCAAAACTATGTAATTTTCTATTTATACATATATGTTGAGATTTAAAAAAACAGTTTTAACATTGACAGTCTAAATAAAATCACAGATTTATAAAGATATTTTCTATGTAGCCAGATTACTACTTAAGCATCTGCTTTAGCAGGACTTTCTATATGTACCACTTTCATCTACCTTTTTAACCAGGATATATCAGTATAAAATTTACAGTTCTACATCTAAGGTGACTGGTTGTGTACGACTAGCTCTCTGTCTAGTGAAAGTAAACAGTGTCCAAATGCTACACAGGTGTGGCAATTTTCATTTCCTCTATTCTTTCTTTAGTAAGAGATAAGAATAAGCTTATTTATACAATCCATAGAAAATACACAGCAGTTCTTTGTAAAATACGAAATTACATTTGGGAGAAAAATTCAAATGCAAAAATACAATAGTATTGTAGTAAAAAAGCTTAGGATCACCAAAATCTAAATTTTACCTTTTGTATATGAAAACCCTTAGTAACATTAAGTTTGGCAGAGTTCTGTTTTTTAAACAATTGTACAAGTCATAAAAAAATAGGAAAATATCTAAAAGAACCAGAAAAAAGAATAAAATTTGACTAACCATTGTCAATGACTATTTTTAAAAGCCTGTATTGTCCATTTCTGGCTCCAACAAAGATGTCTTTAACACTTCCACTAGCTGGAAAAGAAAGAAAATAAAAGTAATCAAATTAACACATTTCACTTCCCTAGGACAAAGAATATTCATGAGGGTAAGAACAACACTGGGAAAAATGTACAACTGGCCCTTTGCTACAAAGTTGGACAGCAAAACAAACCCAGGAGCAATGCTGCTGCTATGCTACACACTGTTCCAACCATCAGCATACCACACAAAGATGAAAAGCAACACTACAAAACAGCCCTGCTTTCTAGCATACCAAATGATCTTCAACATTGTGAAAATTACAGGTGACATCATATCATCAATCTCATGTTTCAGAGTTAACACAATAAAAATATGACGCATCTCAAATTACAACAGCTTCACGAAGTCTGCAGGCTTAGCACAAACTTTCAGACAGAAGCTTTATGCCTGCCAGGAAAATGTTAGAGCTTGTCTGGCTGAAGTGGTGGTCTTTCCTGAGAGCACCTCTCTGCAGAGTACCAGTGAAAGCTGCCACTCATTGCTCATCTTTCACACCGCCTTATCTCCTTCTATGGTTGACAATGGTTGTCTTGTCTCCTTCTAGGGTTGATTGTTCAAGCCCCAACCTACTGTAGCAGGATAGCTTTACAGTGAATTTACAAAGTAACTAAAATATGTTACATGTTTGTAACATAAATCACATTGACACTATACCACCATCATGACAGACTCACTTCGGTAAACTGCTCCTGACCCACATGAAGACCATTCTTATCTCAACTGCTCTGCTAAATAATCCCAGTGCAAATCAGTTTAATTATACCAGAGACAGAGGGTTGTAAGGATTTACTGAAAAACATTTATTGCAAGCTGGTCCTTTAAGTAATCCCATAGGGCAGAGCATAGCACCAGCAAAACAAACATTAAACCAGGAAACAAATAAAATGGATTATTTATAGTCAGGTTGAGGCCAAGTGAACAGATGGGATCCAGCAACATTACTGCCCATACTCAAAACATTTTACATTTATGTTCATCCAAGTGGTGCCAGCCCCATCCTGAGAGTCCAAAATGGCACGTTAAAAGAACGTGTTACACAAACAATTGCAGTGGGTTACCAGTTCAACCCCAGTTTCATCCTAGCTGTCATCTTCCCATTAACCAGTGCAGACCCTCATAGTAATTTC
Organism: Pyrgilauda ruficollis; assembly: GCF_017590135.1. Taxonomy (NCBI): domain Eukaryota; kingdom Metazoa; phylum Chordata; class Aves; order Passeriformes; family Passeridae; genus Pyrgilauda; species Pyrgilauda ruficollis. The sequence goes on from NW_024518095.1 coordinate 791,616, forward strand.
CTGCCAGCTTTTCTAATCATCTCTGTTGGTCTTCACCATTCCATTGAGCAACCAAACATTGTGCCATTTATTCGACTTTTTGTTCTCCCAGAGCATTCTTCATCCTCTTCTTGTCTATTATCCTTTTGTTCCTTATTCGCTCATTTCAACAACACTACACATGAAAACAAGAACAGAATACAGCAGTCTCTACACCAATTCCAGAACTATGACAGTTTCCTGAAAAAATATTTTGAGGCAGTTGTGAAGTCAGCTCCCTATCAAGTGATCTATGGGTTTTGCTCATCATGAAGGTTTTTAAATTCACAACAGTGATATTATTTTCTTCTTAAACTTTCTGCACAGCAGAGGGCCACAGAATCAAAATCTGGGCTTATTTCACAACTATTTTGCAGGAAATATTATCTTAAAATTATTTAGAAGACTGTAAACCCATTCAATTCTATTTCCCTCCAGTTACTGCATTCTGTAACTTCCTACAGTATTTATCTGCACTGGTCTGTTTAAAAAGTCCAGTCCTTTTAGCAACTGCCTGGTACATATCACTGTGCCCATGACTTCATTTCTGTTTCCAGAAAAAAGCAGCCCATGCTGCCAAATCTTGTAATTGTTTATGAGTGACAGTAGCCCGTTTGTAGCTAAAGCCAGCAATGGCACAAGTAGAGCTATTCCTCTTCCAAATGGCAGAGGCTGATGCTTTGCTGCAAACAGGACTCCTGATTAGTGCCTGCTGAGGCAGGTTCCTGAAGGAAAGCTGCCGAGCTCTCTACAGCTCTCCTCAGAGGACAAATGATTCTCAGACACGAAGCAGAGCCGCAGAAGAGGATTAGCCACTCTTTTGCTTACAATAAGCAACAGAGTATTCTCTTCTGCTCCTCCCTGCCAGCATCGCCAGGAGAACAAGGATTACAATTTACTAACAGGTTTCCCCAGACTGGAAAAAAACCAACAACATTCCAGGTGCACCTCTAGTCTGAGAACGGTTGAAGAACTTAAAACAAGAAGCTTCAAAAAAGACCAAAGATTGGCATGCAAAGGAAGGAAAACAAGAGAGGGAAAAGAGTGCAAACCACACGCAGCTAATGAACAAAAAAGGGCATAGAAGAGCAGCTAAGGGCTGCCTGGCTGGGACAAAAGTCACCTTCAACAATAAATACCGGAGAGCAGGCAAAGTACATGGTACTAGTCACCAAACACGCAGATTGCAGAAATCCAGACAGTAAAACCCGATCCCTCCATAATCCTGCTATATAATCCCTGCTTAGCAATTCTGTGATTCAGGGGAACCCGCTAATACTGCGAAACAATACGCTGTCTGCTTCTAATTGGTCCTCGCACCGTCCAAGGCCTGGAAACACGGGGAAAAAGGATCCCACATACTTTCCCCCTTTTTGGCCTCCAGTGATGGGCTTTATAGTGGACTCTCCTACGCCAGGGCTCCTGCTCCTCCCCAGGCTCTCGCTCCAAGGGACCCAGCAGCGACCCCCGGCACTTCCCGTGCTGTCCAACCCATCCCAAACTCGGTACAGCGACCCCGAGCAGGCGACAGCCCCCGGCTCGACGCTGACTCCGCCGCAACAGGAAAACCTGCGCTGGGGGAGCTACCTGAGCCCAGGCGGGCCGTGCCTGCCATTCATAGGGCTCTGCAGCGAACACTTTCCTCGGGCGGGCTCCCTGCCTCTCCGGGGCGGACAGGCGCGCTCCGCTGGGCCGATAAACCCTGCACGTTTCGCCTGTCTGGGAACGGAGCTATGGGTTCGACCCCGAGGAGCCGTGGCCGCCGGGGACGAAACCAGCAGCAGCTCCCCCGCTCGCTCGCCCCCTCGCCAGCCCGCGGCGCAAAGAACGGGCTCCTCCGGCAGCAAACAAAGAGCGCACTAGTGGGAAAAATCCCGCCGGGAACGGCCCGCTAAGCGCCCGCCGCGGCCGCCTGCCCCCGCGCCGCGCCCCGACCCGCGGAGAAAGGCGCTCCGCCCGCCTCCCGCCCGGCTAGCAGGGCCACGGCGGAGACGGGGCCGGCTGTCATGAGGAGCAGTGGGCACCGCGGAGCGGACGTGCGCGGAGCCCCGCGGGTACCTTGGATGCCGGTCTGGTGGGACATGTCGCACCGCGCCCGGGCACCGCCGCCGCCGCCTCCCCGCCCGCCCGGCACGGCCCGGCCGCGCGCACGTGACGCGCCGCCGCCACTCAGCGGCCGGGAGGG